>NC_091132.1:2097500-2157500 GCF_040183065.1 Periplaneta americana | reverse complement strand
AAAGAACTCCTGCGGGACAAAATTCCGGCACATCCGGCGACGCTGATATTACCTCTGCAGTTGCGAACGTCGTTAAATAAAACATAACATTTAATCCTGCTCAGGATAGGGAGCGAAGACTGGCTTATATGAGGGCGGCAATGAACCTGCGGGTTCTTCAGAAGTCATTTGTAAGTAAGTAAGTTACTTTCCTGATATTTCCTGATACATTGAAACGTTTATAAATGAATTTTCTGAGGACTAGGAAAATTGCAATATGCCTATTATAATTATCAGGTTTTCGTTGTTTTGGGGGTTCTGAAATGTTGCTCTAATTTATTTTTTGAAGGAGAATATGGTAGCAATAAGTATACCTACTATGAAATACGCGTAATATTTACCCTAGTTGAAGTAGGTCTGCAAAACTCATTTAACTAGCAGGAGATGCTCAATGTGACTCAATGTAATACATCAGCGGTCATCAGCATACTGCACTCTCGGGCTAGCGTCTCTTACCCGCAGCATGCACCCGTGACTGCTGGCGGGTATGCTGTCTCCCTATCCCTTCTGCACGACGGAGCATATTTTGTTGCACTCCTTGCACTCTACCCATTTCAGCGAGTGCTGACGACCACTGTAGTAAATTATTGTGGCCTACGTCTTAGGGAATCACAGCTTGACTACCGTTGCTGCAGTTCACATAAGGTACTATGTATCCAACAAAAACAAAGAAGAGAGTTCACATTAGGGAATATGCTGTTATCTCAATACTAATTTCAAAGCCCTCGTTTCGTGAAAAATTTAATTTTACGACCCATGTTTAATAAATAATTTTTTACGACACTTGTTCTTATTTGGATGAGTACAACCTCCTCTCAAAATGCTGAATGTCATAACGAATACATGTTAACGATAGAGAGGGGTGTATACAGAGTGATTCAGACCATCCGTAACTGTAATTTATTTCGGAAATTAGTGCATGAAAATTTTCGAGACAAAATATTTATAACTAAACCACATGTGAACCTTCACTAGAACTCATGAATCAGGTCTAACAGGAAGTAGGTTCAGTGGCGTATCACTTTAAAATTCCAAATGAGAGTCGAGTCAAATAGGGTACCATTTGATAGAGCTCTTCAAAACAAACAACTTTCACAGGAAACGTTTTTATTAATTGCTACTCTGCCAGTCACTTGACCACGTCGAAGTATTAGGAGTCACTGACAGTGTTAGAAGAAGAGTACAGGTGTGTGCTGCTCAGAACGGCAGACAGTTTGAACATTTATGAAAATGAATGGAATTGTCCAGTCTTTCAGTAACATGTCAACATTAATTGTCCTGTTTACATTTTTCGTCTTGTAATATTTCTCAATATTGATTACATTGTTTTTGTACGTTTTCTCATTGAAAGAGTAGGAATTGGTAAAAAAGTTTCCTATGAAAGTTGTTTACTTTGAAGAGATCTATCAAATGGTCCAGTAATGGAATATGGTGCTGCATGTTGGGATCCTTACAGATTAGAACATATTAAGACACTGGAAAAGATTCAAAAACGGGCTCTCAAGTGTTGTCGGAAAAATTCACCATTAAAATGGGACACACTCAAGGACAGGAGAACGCGAATTCGATTATGCGCACTGTTCAAAACATACAGAGGTGAGCCTGCCTGGAGAGAAAAAAAAATAGGTTGCAGCCGCCAAATTATTCTTCAAGGAACGACCACTCATATAAATTGAGGGAAAGAAGGCAGAGGACGGACACTGGAAAGTTTTCTTTTCTCAATCGTACTATCAGGGACTGGAATGCTTTAACCTGCAGACTTACTAAAGGCTTTACCAACAACCAAAACTGTATTTAAAAATAGGCTTAAGGACTTTACTAATAGACGATAGTATATTATACAAAGTATTTAAAGGGTATAAATGATATGTTGTTATTGAAGTGTTGTATCAGTGAAGAATTATGTTGTGTCAGTGAAGTGTGTTGTGTCAGTGAAGTGTGTAGTGTAAGTGAAACGTGTTCCTGTCAGTGAAGCTTTATAGTTTATAGTGGCAGTGCAAAGTATTTTAATAGTGAAATGTTTTTGAAGTGTCAGTGAAATCAGGATAGAATCAGTGAAATGTGTCGTAGTTCCAGTGCAGTGAGTGAGTTGACAGCGAAATGAGTGTAATGTTGAAAGGTACTTGTGCAGATATGAACATGTCATACTCGTGGGTTTTAGTTCGAACTTAGGTTTAAGATACAAATTAGATTTATTTCAAATGTTATTTTAAGTGATCGTGCTTCATTTAATTTAGGATATTCCCTGTTATTATTATTAGACTATTATTATTATTAATTATTGTTAGTATTAATTATTAGTATTATTATTAATTGTATTTTTAATTAATAAGTTTATTATTGTCATTATTGAGTGTAATTAGTTACCACTGCCACCGGGTATATAACCATTGCAGTGTGAATAAATACGAGTACATACATATTTGACCCAGACTCCCATT
This sequence comes from Periplaneta americana, assembly GCF_040183065.1. NCBI lineage: Eukaryota > Metazoa > Arthropoda > Insecta > Blattodea > Blattidae > Periplaneta > Periplaneta americana. The sequence continues at coordinate 2,155,020 of NC_091132.1, read as the reverse complement.
TGAAATTTTAAGGTGATATGCCACTGATCCTACTTCCTGTTAGAGCTGAGAGATGAAATCAAGCTCAAGTGGAAGTTCACATGTGGTTTAGTTATAAATATTTTTGTCTCGAAAATTTCCATGCACTAGTTTCCGAAATAAATTACTGTTACGGGTGGTCTGAATCACCCTGTATATAGTTCATACAGAAACCTACAGAGTTGTACTTAAAGAGTGAGGTAGGCCTACCTACATTGAGAATTGTGGACATATCTTGTTTTGTGGACTGTTGAGCAGCGCGCAGAATAGATAGAAGAAGCGACATAAGCTTCTTCGGTACTATGGACAACTTCTCTTTCCTAATTGGCTTATTTGTGCGGCGAAGTCTAAAATGTTACCTCGACCTTTGAGCACCGTTTCAGCTTCCACCGTAATCTCGGCATCTAGCACATTTCCTTCTCTGTGACTTTTATAGAGATCAAAGACTTCAAATCGCTATTGTAAAGCTTGGAGCTCTGCGGGAGACGCGGTAAGACCGCCACCAGCGCGGTGATCAATCAAACAGATCCGGCGTCCTCCGGCATGTCCAGTTTTTTGCCTAGGCTACCACTAATAGCACTGTAGACCCAGAAGACGGTTCTCATTTCGGGTCTCACTTCATAGTTTTACCTCCAATGAGCGTAATATAGATCTAGTCTTATTTGCATCAACTTTATATTCAAACGATTATAAAATTGAAACTTTACTTGGGCTCTCAACGTCATTTTACAACTAGCGACCATAGTGACGGAATACACAGCCAAACCAGGACTGCTGTTGCTCCTCGTAGGCTTCATAACAACCGAGGTTCGTACAGGTTAATCCCTATGCGAGATGTAATCATTCCGTGGTGTTCGGGTAAAGGGGTATAAGTCATTTTTGTCCAGGTAGAATTTTGTTCCTCAGATGAACACACAAGTTAAATTACACAAGTGGGTGTGCAAAAATCAAATAATACTAGCAGTTGATGTGTTTTATTTGTGTAGAAAATTATTTGTAATAAGGGTTCCAAGTTTAATTTTCATTTATCTCCGAACTCATTTTCATGACTTATATCCCTTTACCCAAACACCACAGAATTTATCGACTTCATTTAAAAATCGATTAAGAATAAAGTTCTTGGTTTCTGACCCAAAGGGTAGCTGTTAAGAAATAACAGGCACCACATGGTAAAGAGCAGCACTGCCAAATGTCTTAAAAATTTTTGATATCTGTGAAAAAGTACCGCATATAGCAACTGAAGGTTCCAACAAATGGCTGACATCATTGCAATCAACAGGAAGAAGAACATTGGCTTTGCTATCGACCCAACAGTACGTTTTGAGAAAAACGATGCACAGATCAGAGAAGTACATCGTGAAAAGAAGAGGCACTATGACCGTTGCTTCAAATATCTGGAAGAAAAGTATAATATATCTGAAAATCGCTGGGAGGTGATTGGATTGTTGTTTGGAGCGTGGAACTATTTCAAAATTTTGTGTAAATTTTTCTATAGATTTCATATCAGTACATCAGCTCTCCAGGATCTATCCATACAAATTGTAAATTCCTCTTTATTAATTGTAAATCGCCATTTATAGTCTTTTATAAATGAATAAATATATAATTCAGGTAAAGGAATGGCTCCTGAAAAGCAAAGCAAAAAAATAAGAACTTAACTATATAGAAATATTGTTTGTTTTTGTGTATAAATTAATTAATTTTGTTGCTGTAGCCAAACAGTACCCCTCGTTATAGGGCAGCTATCCCTTTCTGGATTTTCTCTCTCTCTTGAATATTAAAATATGTGATAGGTGGGAAAAATTATTTTGAGCATTCATAATTTATAACAATAAGTTATTGCAATCAATAGCAAAATAAACTTCTATCCTTGATTAGTCAACTGACTCTGTTAGTAAACATATGCATCTATGGTCGTATTTATTTATTTATTTATTTATTTATTTATTTATTTATTTTTATACTTATTTACTTATTCACTTATTTATTTACTTACTTATGTACTTATTTATTTATTTATTTATTCATTTATTTTATTACTTATTTAATGATTTATTTATTTATTTATTTATTTACTTATTTATATATATATTTACTTATTTATTTATTTGCTTATTTATTTATTTATTCATTTATTTATTCATTATTTATTTATTTACTTACTTATTTATTTACTTATTTATTTGTTTATTTATTTATTTACTTATTTATTTACTTATTCATTTATTTATTTATTTATTTACTTATTTATTTACTTATTTATTTACTTACGTATTTATTTATTCATTTATTTACTTATTTATTTATTTATTTACTTATTTATTCATTTATTTAATAGTTATTCAATGGCACGTACAGTGTTAAAAGTCTGTAATCAAGAATGAAAAAGAATCTATGTACTTACTATGGAATGCATATTTCGTATAACTTTTGACTTGTTCCATAGCTTAAAGTTACAATGCTGACGTAAGATACAGGTATTGCAATAAATGAATAAAATAAAATAAAAATAGATTGCAGTGAATAAGGAACTGTCCCTCAAAAGTTGCAGTACGACCAGCTGAAATTCGAACTCCGATTATCGGCCTGAATCTCAAGTTTCGACGCCTGTTGATGCATTAATATGTTTGCCGAGTGTCCAGCTCATTAGCCAGCACTGACAAATCAACCTGCAGCGTTTCGCAACTGCAGCAATCAGGTTAGCATCTCTCTTGTGTCAATGGGTGGGAATGACACCAGCCAGATGTTCGTGGGTTCGATCTCTCGTAACTCACAAACAGGGAGTGTCGAAATGTTCACTTATAACAATTATGCAAACAACGAAACAGAAGCAGTTTTAATGAGACATCTACAAGAACTGTGGGGAAAGGTGAGACGTGATTCATTCTGGTAATATTCTTGGTGAAATTTTAATTAGGAGTTACCTTCTTATTTGGGGCACATCTGTCGCCTGACTCCCACTACAATACATTGAAGCAGTTGGCTTCTTGGCACAGAAATTTCACTTTCTCATTATAAGATATCGCATTCTTGAAAACATGAAATGGAGTATTTGACAGAAACGCTTATTTTCAGAACTCCGGACAGCTTGACAGTGGTTTCGGGGACGCATGCATTCTCTTCTCACAAAGGAAGGGTTTCGGCTCGAACAGGAATTTTTGGTTAAAAATTTGTACATAGGCTTACCTCACAATGGTGATGAAGACGGTAAAAGCATTCATTTGTGTAACTCTCCGTTTGGTTGGTATTGGTCAATACACTTAAAAATGTACATGAGGATTCTCTATAAAATGCATGAAACAGCATGGAGCAGAGCAATAAGCACAACACGCAGAAGCAACACCTGAACAATCTGCTGAACCACACTCCAGTGCTGAAAAATCAAATGCTACCTGAATTATATTTTTGAAATCCGAGACTTGTTCAGGATTCACGTAACCAGCCGACTGCCAGAAATATTGAAGCATAGGGCGGTATACTGGAGCAGACAACTGGAATATGAATAACAGAGTGCATTTTCATTATAAACACTCGATTTCCCAAGTTAAGGTCTGGATTCTCAGCAAGAGTCCTTATGCAACCTGTTATGCTACGAGCATAATATTGTCTAAGGAAATAGATATTCAGAGGCTGGATATATTTAGATTTTTAGGTGGAATAATCATACATTCCATGTCCTAGGCTTGGAATGATTCATTTATTAAGGTTGTGTCCTTGTGCGCATTCAATGACTCACAGAACAGTGCACATTTTTGATTGGCTGCAATATTTTCAGACAAAACGTTGGAGAAAAATGTTCTTAAATGGGCTCTAGATATTTTACCAGTCGCACTAGCTTCTAGACTAGGCTAGGCTTACGGGTAAGGTGTCCCATCCCCTTAACTTGTGCAGTGCTCTCCCCACCCCTCAACTTGTACAGTGCTCTAACAGACAAACCGCACATTACACAAACGAATGCTTTTGGGAGCTTTACAGAGATGTAAAGATGGGCCTGTATACAAATTATGGATACGAAATTCCTGTTCGAGCCGAAACCCTTCCCTTGTCAGTACAGCTGTTTCTTCTAAATTATTCATGGATTTTTTATACTAGCCTATATTATTTAAATACAATACGGCACACTACAACATGGAGTTGTTTACACTTCAAATCGATTGTAACAGTGTTAGCATGATTTATTCTTTACGTAAGGCCAAGCGATAAAGGGAACTATATAGACAATGGATCTAACGTCATTTGTCTTATCTCGTCACCATAGTGATCTATCCAATTCTGTACGATTTGGGCTGGTGGCTCTGAGTCACTTCCTGGATTTAGTGCGGCAATGCTCAAGATTCTAATGACTTGCTGAAGAAGACAAAACATACTGGAAGGTGGTGCGTGTAACTACCCAGATGTGGTTTACCAGTCACTTCGTTGGACACGTACAAGTCGCATTATTATTATTATTATTATTATTATTATTATTATTATTATTATTATTATTATTATAAATATAAATAAATAATAGAAATAAAAAATAGGTTGCAGCCGCCAAATTACTCTTCAAGGAACGACCACTCATATAAACTGAGGGAAAGAAGACAGAGGACGGACACTGGAAAGTTTTCTTTTCTCAATCGTACTGTCAGGGGCTGGAATGCTTTACCTGCAGACTTACTAAAGGCTTTACCAACAACCAAAAACGTATTTAAAAATAGGCTTAAGGACTTTACTAATAGACGGTAATTATACACAGTATTTAAAGGGTGTAATTGATATTTTGTTATTGAAGTGTTGTATCAGTGAATAAGTATGTTGTGTCAGTGAAGTGTGTTGTGTAAGTGAAACGTGTTCCTGTCAGTGAAGGTTTATAGTTTATAGTGGCAGTGCAAAGTATTTGAACAGTGAAATGTTTTTGAAGTGTTAGCGAAATCAGGATAGAATCAGTGAAATGTGTCGTAGTTCCAGTGCAGTGAGTGAGTTGACAGCGAAATGAGTGTAATGTTGAAAGGTACTTGTGCAGATATGAACATATCATACTCGTGGGTTTTAGTTCGAACTTAGGTTTAAGATACAAATTAGATTTACTTAAATGTTATTTTAAGTGATCGTTTCATTTAATTTAGGATATTCCCTGTTATTGTTATTATTATTATTATTATTATTATTATTATTATTATTATTATTATTATTATTATTATTAATTATTGTTAGTATTAATTATTAGTATTATTATTAATTGTTTTTATTAATAAGTTTATTATTGTCATTATTGAGTGTAATTAGTTACCACTGCCACCGGGTATATACCCATTTACAGTGTGAATAAATACATACATACACACACAATATTATTATTCCCTGTAAGGCCCGGGTGGCATGGGTCGTGTAATTAGAACCTAAAAGGGACAGGTTAAACTATGGGAAAGAAGAAGAAGTATTATTATTATTATTATTATTATTATTATTATTATTATTTTGTTGCGGCCCCTCGGTTGATATCTGATCTAAGGCACCATGCCTCGACTCGTGTTAAGGAATGAACTCTGCTTCAAGTTCTCGTGGGGAAGGAATTTCATCATTAAATTTCGGTCAGTGTACGGGACCGGTGCCCACTCAGCTTCATGATGGATTTGGGGAAGTAGGGCCTACGATAGGTAGTGAAATCTGGTTTCGAAAACCAGCTATAATGGCTTGGGTGATCATCGTGATATATGATATATATGGTGTATATTTGATGTCAAAATTTACATCCATGTAATGTGGACCTCACAATTTTGTATCCGGTGCCACAATTAGGCGTACATTCATCTCAGTTATACCTTTTGTAGACGCTCTTATAATTTAACTTTCGACCACATTTAGATCAATCAAAATTGACACTTTTGCGACTCTTCTTGATTTTCACTACACTTATATCGTACACACACTATTTCTAATAATACTTGTTACTAAAACATACTACACCATTGTCCAATATGTTCGTTATTATATCTGTTTCTTGTGAACATTTCATTTTCAGATCTCACTAATTTTCTACATATTATACTTCACTACCCTAGCTAACCTCCCCCGCCTTACTCCTCACCTATTTTCATTATCTCTATCGATCTACTTAACTTTCTATTTCACTCCTCTAATTCATTCTTTCTTCACATATGTTTTCTTCTTCTGTATTCTTGATCTCAGCATTTCCTGGTTCTGTCTCGCTTCCTCCGCCGCGATCTGCAGTTCAGCCAATTCTCTGTAAAACTGACACTTTTATCACTCCGTTCTAGGCTACCCACATGATACTTCCGTTCTGGTTGGCTCATAGTTCATATCTGCTGAGGGCAGCATCAGGCTGGTCGCTTCTGGCCCTCCATGGGCTTTCGCGCTACGGATTAAATTTAATCAATGAATAGGCTTTAAATTTGAGTACGGAGTGTATTCGCTGAGCAGAACTCAAGATTGTTGTTATTTCTGCAAGAGTCAAGATGTAATGCACTCGGTGGCGTGTGACACGTGTCCACCAGGTGCTATACAGCGTCTACTTCCTTCAACAGACCAACATTCCGGCGGTTTCAGTAGGTTTAACACTTTGCTTGACATTGGCCACACAGCCAAGGTCACCACCGTCCCTTTGAATGCATATTACTAAATGCTTACTAGAATACAGCCGACATTCCGGCGGTTTGCTTGCACGAGGCGTCAGCCAACAGCTGCAAGGAAGATGAGGAAGAAAGGACGAAGGACTGATGTGCAAGGCGCGTGGCTCCAGAATACGATTTAGATACATTATTTGTTAAGTCTGGAAGTAAGGTGCAGTCGAACCCCTGATCACATATATAACAGATTGGCCATCACCATGTAAAAAACTGTATCAAGTGAAAGAGAATAACCACCAAGATCTCCACTGTCGATTGGTAACGGCAGCTAAATGGAAGCACATTTGCTCCATGTAATTCAAATGAGAGTTATAACGTGATTTTTCTTGCAGTCGCTAGATAGGGAAGACACGGGAATTTTACTGGAAGCAAGTAAAGAGATAGGTTTGGAAGTAAATCCCGAAAAGACAAAGTATATGATTATGTCTCGTGACCAGAATATTGTACGAAATGGAAATATAAAAATTGGAAATTTATCTTTTGAAGAGGTGGAGAACTTCAAATATCTTGGAGCAACAGTAACAAATATAAATGATAATCGGAAGGAAATTAAACACAGAATAAGTATGGGAAATGCCTGTTATTATTCGGTTGAGAAGCTTTTATCATCCAGTCTGCTGTCAAAAAATATAAAACAGTTATACAGACGTGGACAAATTATTAGCAAAATTTAAGATTTTTATTATATATTTTTACAAAATATGATTCTTCAATTTAGACTGCAGTTGACATTTTTGTGTATTTCCAAATTATTAGCCAAATTGAAGATTTGTATTGTATATTTTTCAAAATTTAACTCCTCAATTTGGACTACAGTTGATATTTTTGCATATTTACAAATTATTAGCAAAACTGAAGGTTTTTGTTGTATATTTTTACAAAATTCGATTCTTAAATTTGTACTACAGTTGACATTTTGGATATTTCGAAATTATTAGCAAAACTGAAGATTTTTGTTTCATATTTTTACAAAATTTGACTCTTCAATGCAGTTGACAATTTTGCTAATTTACAAATTATTAGCAAAATTGAAGACTTTTATTATATATTTTTACAAAACTTGACTCTTCAATTTAAACTACAGTTGACATTTTTGCATATTTCTGTCTACTGTAATGATGGAAATATCCAAAATTGTCAAATGTAGTCTAAATTGGAAAGTCAAATTTTGTAAACAGAATTATCATAAAAATCGTCCATTTTGTTAATAATTTGTCCACGTCTGTATTACCGGTTGTTCTGTATGACTGTGAAACTTGGACTCTCACTTTAGGAGAGGAACATAGGTTAAGGGTGTTTGAGAATAAAGTGCTTAGGAAAATATTTGGGGCTAAGATGGATGACGTTACAGGAGAATGGAGAAAGTTACACAACGCAGAACTGCACGCATTGTATTCTTCACCTGACATAATTACGAACATTAAATCCAGACGTTTGAGATGCGCAGGGCATGTAGCACGTATGGGCGAATCCATAAATGCATATAGAGTGTTAGTTGGGAGGCCGGAGGGAAAAGGATCTTTAGGGAGGCCGATACGTAGATGGGAAGATAATATTAAAATGGATTTGAGGGAGGTGGGATATGATGATAGAGACTGGAGACTGCTCAGGATAGGGACCAATGGCGGGCTTATGTGAGGGCGGCAATGAACCTCTGGGTTCCTTAAAAGCCAGTAAGTGAGTAAGTAAGATGGCAACATAGTGATAGTGATATAGTTGATGCCTTCAAAGTACATAAGACTGATTATATGTGGTCAGGGTTGCAACGAAAATCGATAAACTCTGTTGCAGCGATACCGGCACATTTTACTCATCTCGTAGTACTATCTGTATTTTAAATGTTTTTTTTTTCTATGATGGTCAAATTTTAGAGAAGCCCCGATGGAATGATGAAAACATTATAATAGGCTGTATAATTTCTTTAATTTGCTTAGTTTTCATGTCCACTATTTCATTTTTCACTTGTTCCTTTCCATTATTTCGTCTGCCCTCTTTTAAAGTTTTGTTGATCGATCTTGGCATTCTGTGCAAGGAGTGTGATACAGTAGAATTCTACCTGCTTCAAGGCGCCTGAGCCTTAAGAGGAATTGCCTTTATGGTTCCTGCCACTGGATCTTTCCATAGTGTAAAATAATAATAATAATAATAATAATAATAATAATAATAATAATAATAATAATAATAAATAAAAGTATATTATAATCATAACGAAAAATAGATTCTCTAGCTGTCGCTATTAACAGCCTACAGGCCACACCTGTGGAGTAACGGTCAGCGCGTCTGGCCATGAAACCAGGTGGCCCGGGTTCGATTCCCGGTCGGAGCAAGTTACTTGGTTGAGGTTTTTTCCGGGGTTTTCCCTCAACCCAAGATGAGCAAATGCTGGGTAACTTTCGGTGCTGGACCCCGGACTCATTTCACCGGCATTATCACCTTCATCTCATTCAGACGCTAAATAACCTAAGCTGTTGATAAAACGTCGTAAAATAACCTGCTAAACAGTCTACACAAATGTTATGTATTGGTGTGTGTTGGGCGAAAGATCATAGACAATAGCATTCACGTTCAGTGGAAATGTATGCAATTAATTAAAGTGATATCAATCTTAAGAACATGCCACTTTACTAATTAAAAATACAATTATCACAAATAATTAAATTTAACTAGACATTTTGTTCAGTAGATCGATATGTACTGTCTATATAATTTTGGCAGTTTATTTTAGTTTACACCCTGTATATAATGGGGACCACTTAAGAACAACATAGTCCATCGTTGTGGAGTAGTGGTTAGCATGCCTGGCTGGCCCGGGTTCAAATCCTGGTTGGGACAAGTTACTTGGTCCAGATTTTCTCCGGGGTTTTCCCTCAACCCATTAAGAGCAAATGCTGGGTAACTTTCGGCGCTGGACCCTGGACTCATTTCGCCAGCATTATCACCTTCATATCATTCAGACGCTAGATAATACAGAAGAATGACAATAAACAAAAGAGCGAGAGAAAAAAATTATTACGAAAGCAAATTTGTCGAATGTTTTTGGGGAGACTAATTTTAGTAGGCCTGCTATACATACGCCATCAATATATGAAAATACCGTTAAGGAATTACGGACGGGTGCAATGTGAAAACTGTCTATTACCTTTTAGTTTATGAAGACATCCATAATGTGCATATATTGCGGCGTTCATTCAAAAATAGTTAACGTGGTAAGACTAACTTCTCCGTTACCAGTGTTGCTTGTAAGCACTTGACTAAGGTACCGCGGTTACCTATGAAAGCGATCGGTAATTAACAAGAGAGGAATTAGTCCGAAACTTCCTCTGTCAACAACTCGTCAACCTATGAGCGTTGTATTTATTTTCCTTTGCTACATTTTATTTCACATCATTAGCATCCATATAAAACACACACATCAGAATCGAAAATTCCAAAAACCTACCTTACCTTTATCAGTAGTTACCAATGAAAATGTTCACCCCTGTTAAGCAGTGAAATGTTTTGTGTGTGCCGACGCCATTTTAGTAATACAGTACTTGTATTATTAGCCTATTTTTCGAGAGTGGCATAATAATAATATTTAATGTTCAATTTTGTCGAACTGAATCTTAAGAAGTAAAAATGTCTACCGGCGGAGATCTTAATATATATCCAAAACTTATTAAATTATTTCGCTCATGTGAAATAACCAATTGTAATTAGGCCACTCTATCTCATTATCCCCTGGCTTAGTTGCCTCATAAGTGATGCCTTATTGGTGTCACTTATGTTCATACTTGTCTTTGGAAAGTTGTCTCATCAACAGTTTTATTTTTATTTATTTTATTTATTTATTTTTATTGCTAGTAAGTCTGAGATGAATACAAGTTAATAAATACAATGAAAGATAAACTAGCCCACTCCTGAATGAGTAAGACTCGTGCTCAGGAGGGGATTCCAATACAGACAAAAATAAAATTAAAATTGAGAGTGAATACAGGTTAAAAAGTGTTTAATCTGTTAAAACCCAAACTATAAATCTAATACAAATTTTTTAAATTTTTTATTAATTTGGAGAGGATTTGTGGTTAAAATAATATTGGAATAAAATTTGTTTAATAATCTGGGACCTTGACTCATGCTATGACAAAAGGCTGCATTGGTTTTACATTTTGGTTCACACAAACGCAGAGAATTCATATTTAGTTCTATATTTATGTATATACCTTTCAAAATTATTAAAATTTCTATGAAAATATTTTAATAAAATAAAATAATATATTTGTTTAATATTGAGAACTTTGGAGTGATTAAACAACAATTCAGTTGGGTAATCTTTTTGCTTTTTTAAACAAATTTTTCATACTTTTTTCTGTAGTAAAATTAATGGATAAAGGTTGGACTCATGCTAAGATAAAAAGCTGCATTGGTTTTACATTTTGGTTCACAAAAACGCAGAGATTTCATATTTTTAGTTCTATATTTATGTATATACCTTTCAAAGTTATTAAAATTCCTATGGAAATATTTAAATAAAATAGTACCTACATTTGTTTAATATTGAAAACTTTGAAGTGTTTAAACAACAATTCAGTTGGGTAATCTGTTTGCTTTTTTAAACAAATTTTTCATACTTTTTTCTGTAGTAAAATTAACGGATAAAGATTGGATTTATAAGTATCGCCCTAACCTAGTACGAAACGTCATTTTTGTGAAAGAGGAAGAGAGAAAGAGAGGAAATATAGTGTACAGTAAAAATATATTTTTCAATGATTTTAAGAGAAATTAGTTATAGAAATTGAAGTTCACTTTTATAAAATTATTTCACATCTAAAGGTTTACGTACAATATCGAAGAGCAAATTGTGCGCTGTTAACACAGGTTTCTTTCTCTTCGTTGTAGCACTGCAGGTAGGCTAATATCTCAACTGTTGAATAGTAATGAAAGTTATGGTCAGTTGTCTCGGTACCGGCCCTGCGATGTGGGAGAAGACTACCGCTCACTACCAAATTGAGAAGCCCTTGATGCCTCGTTTGTTTTCAGCGAATCGCTACGGGGCGTTACTAGAAGGAAATGGCAATGTGAGGTAGGTGTGAGGTTTATGTTCCGCGATATATCTGTGAGTCTTATCAGAGATATTTATAACACTCTTATGCGTCGGAGTTACTGTGGGGGACTTTCATATTGTGTTTTCAGTTGTCCTTTAAAGGCCTATAAATTGCAGAAAATGAAAAGTGCATGTTTATAGTCTCGAGTTTAAAAGAAGACGGCATCTGCATACATACAGATATCCAAAGTGCTTTTAAAGTGCGTGGAAATAATGTTGTACCATATGTCATGTCGAATAAATAAGAATGTGTGTGGAAGATACAACGGTTGCATAATAGCTAACGTTTTATGAACAAAATGATGGACTGAGAACGAAACTGCAATGAACTCCGGTTCTGTTGAATTCGAAGAAATAGAACATGTCTTGAAGAATGCTAAAAGTAATAGGCTGTAATCACAAAAATTGGTGGTATAAATAGAGAATTAATAAGATATTCTTCAGAAATGAAAAAAAAATAAGGTTCCTAATATCATTTTAAAATAAATGTTGGCTGCATAAATAAATACGTCAAGAATGGCCTTCTATTTCACTCAACCAGTTCAGGCCAAAAGAAATGTGCCTGACATATAGCCACAGCTTTCCAAGTGCCACCTCATAGCCCGGGAAAACAGAAGCCGGACCCGGCCAGAATGTTTCAGGCTTCAGAAACAAATTTTACTGCAAGACAGGTCTATATACATCAGAAAGTTTTCAAAATACTTCTTTGCTGTAATACGCTTTGTTCAAGTAACTAATATCTTATACAAAAACACAACATTTCAACTTAATTGAGGAAAATGTCAAACTCAGAAGGTTAGAGCAGCGAATAGGGATTATAAAGAATGGACACTGAGCGAATTTTCCTGTGTTTTGTTTCTCCGTGCGCCAGCGGCTAGTTCCACTTTCAAGCGCTAGAGGTAGTGTAATCGAGCAAACGCTAAGATAATAATTACTTACTTACTTTTGAGGGCCTCTCCACTTTTCAGTGGTTACCCTTTATTCCCATTTTTAAGATAATAATTGAGAATAGAATTAAGGCACAAGGATCCAAACATCGCCTACCTTATTGCATAATCCAGTAACGCTTTGCTTCAAATAAATTAAGCTTTTCCTTATTTCTCAGTGACAAACTAGTTGTAATAATAAATTTTATATTTCAGATATAATACATTATATTATAAAATAATATAATACATTATAAAATTAAGTATCGCATTCGTTTAATATTTGTATAATAATATAATATAAGTATATGGTTTTACTTCTCATAAGAGTTTTGTTTTTCCATTTTCAGCGCTATCAAATCATTACATATTTTAATTGTTGTTGGGGTCAACGTCTCAACTCTCATTATAAAGGAACTCTAGAGTCTAGACATTACAGTTAATGAAGGATTTATTATTTTATGGATCCAATTTATTTTATTTGAGTACATAATGTACCTAGATGTATTAATTATATGTGTTATATTTCCGCTGTGTCGACTGCTAGCTGGTGTGATGTCAGCGCCAACTCTAGGGAGAAAGCAGAATCTGACGCTCTAGCTGGCTTGAAGGTCATTGAAATCGGTCCGGCTACATCAAAGGTACCGACGCGAAGTGTCCATTCTTTGTAATCCCTATTCGCTGGTTAGAGTGGCTGGGACACGTAGCCAGGATGGAGAACAATCGCACACCCAAAGCCCTACTACATGCATTTCCAGTAGGAAGAAGGAAAGTCGGAAGACCTAAATTGAGATGGCTGGATGATGTTCAGGCTGACGTAACAAAAGTTGGAATTAGAAGATGGAGAACACGAGCATTAGACAGGAGTGATTGGTCGGATGTTCTGAGGGAGGCTAAGGCTAAACTACAAGGGTCATAATGCCAATGATGATGATCAGGCTTCGAGACTTCGGACCCAATAGAGCAGTTCAGTGGGAAATCCGCATAACGGCGTAATGAGTATAGTGGTAAAGCGTACAGTGGGTGGGGGTACTGTAGAATGAATGCCAACAAATACGCAAAGGAAAACGCTCTGGATTTGAAGGTTCTGACGAATAATTTGGTTTTACATACAGACTGTGTCTGAAACTATTACACGCTTAGAAAAGTCAGAGCAAGAGATACCGGAAGCCCTCAAATTAATTTAGAAAATGATGCAGAGAATTAATGAGACATCAAGTACACCGGTTACTTAACGTGTAAAACAGAAGTGGAAATCAATTTTATGTAAAAATAACGGATATGGAACACTGTGTAACATAAACAGCAAATTAGTGGACATAGAGTCACCCGTGAATAAAGGACTGTCTCTTAGAGACTGCAATGATGTTAGGTTGTTTCGTTTTGCTCCTATCACGTCATGCGACGTAGAGCGCAGCTTTCTACAGTACAAACTTTGGCAGATAACCGAAAAAGATTTACATTTGAGACACTGAGAATGTATCTTGTAGTACATTGCAATTCGGTACTGTAACTGCACTTCCTAAAGACGACCAAAGGATAAATGAAAAAATTAAAATTGCTACATGCTTATTTCCACCATTAACACTGTGTATAATTAAACACAAATGCTTATAAAAGAGGAGAATAAATGCTTTCCACATTCTTTTGACATCATTGTGTAATGTATATTTACTTTCAGAATGTACATATGTGTGTTTCCCCATACTACCGTACTTTACTGTAAATAGCAACATTGTTACCTCAACACATCTCTATCTACCTGCAGCGAGTCAACAACCTATAGTGCATGCTCAGTAAACTTATTGTATCGGGTCCAAAGTCTCGAAGCCTGATGATGATGATGATGATGATGATGATGATGATGATGATGATGATGATGATGATGATGATGATGATGAAGGCAAATGGCTGTATTCCGGCTTCAACTAATCAGCCGCCACTGCAGTAAAAACGTTGTATAAGTATATCTGAATGCCTCTTCCTTGGATATGTCTCCAGTCAACATGTACCCCTGCTCAACACATTATTTGCAAGCAGTCTTCCAGCAGCCAGGGACTGACGTCTTCAGAGGCTCGAAGCGAAGCATCCGCGTTCGAAACCGGATTCGAGGAGCCATGATGTGTGACGTATCATTTTGGAGGTCGGTCGTCGTCGGCTGCTCTTACATCCAAATCAAGGAATCTCCGCCGTCACCCAGTTCTCCTTCAAGTCTCTCTTGATCTTATTTCCCCCTCCAGTCCGACCGCGCCCAGCCGGCCGGCCAACTGGCGTGGACGACGATTTTTGTCGCCTGGAACCTCTCTGAGTTACGCAACTGCAGTGGCGGGCAGACACCTAACTCCAGCAATAACAATAATGATAACGATTTCGTAAATTATAACCAAATTTGTCTGTTACGTCTGTTTACGAAGTTGGTCGCTCCAACGTACTGTATTTCAAGACATCGTAATTATCTTTGTCCTTTTGGTACTATCTTATTTTTAAAGTTGAGTACCTTCATTGTGTCTTGTACTTATTTCCATTATTGTTAGTCATAGTGACTAAAGTAAAACTTTATATCACGAAGAACCAAGAGTGGCGTAAAGTTACTTACTTACTTACTAACTTACTTACTTTTAAGGAATCCGGAGGTTCATTGCCGCCCTCACATAAGCCCGCCATCGGTCCCTATCCTGAGCAAGATTAATCCAGTCTCTACCATCATATCCCACCTCTCTCAAATCCATTTTAATATTATCTTCCCATCTACGTCTCGGCCTCTACAAAGGTATTTTTTCCTCCAGCCTCTCAACTAACACTCTGTATGCATTTCTGGATTCGCCAATACGTGCTACATGCCCTGTCCATCTCAAACGTCTGGATTTAATGTTCCTAATTATGTCAGGTGAAGAATACAATGCGTGCAGTTCTGTGTTATGTAACTTTCTCCATTCTCCTGTAACTTCATCCCTCTTAGCCCCAAATATTTTCCTAAGCACCTTATTCTCAAACACCATTAACCTATGTTCCTCTCTCAAAGTGAGAGTCCAAGTTTCACAACCATACAGAACAACCGGTAATATAACTTTTATAAATTCTAACTTTCAGATTTTTTGACAGCAGACTGGATGATAAAAGCTCCTCAACCTAATAATAACAGGCATTTCCCATATTTATTCTGCGTTTAATTTCCTCCCGAGTATCATTTACATTTGTTACTGTTGCTCCAAGATATTTGAATTTTTCCACCTCTTCAAAGGATAAATTTCCAATGTGACGTAAAGTTACTTTACAAATCTAGTTAAATACATATTTGCAACACCTTTATCTGAAACCTAAATAAATATATTAAGAGTAATAAATAAAATATTAGGACTAGCAGCTGACAGCTGAGTGGTTTCTGTTCTGTTTCCATAACTACGGATCGTCGAATGTTTTGTGTTGTGTTTCTAAGACCACAAATAAATAACGGAGACAGTTTAATTAAGACCAGATTGTTTATGTGAGTAAAAATATGAGTGAATGTATTGAAGTTGATGATTTGCCTGAAGAAATTCTTCGAAAAAGCAGAAGAGAAGAGGGTCGGAATTTTTTTTCAAGTCCATCTGTTACCGAAATCATAGATCTACATCAGTTGTTTTTAACACGGACCCCCCTCATATAAATCACTGAAAAAAAGAAGCAACAATATAAGAGCCGTTCCCTCAACCCAATACGAGCAAATGCTGGGTAACTTTCGGTGCTGGACCCCGGACTCATTTCACCGGCATTATCACCTTCATATCATTCAGACGCTAAATAACCTAGATGTTGATACAGCGTCGTAAAATAACCCAATAAAATATAAGAGCCGTTCAGAGCAAAAGTGGTGTAAGTCAAAATTTGGTAATGAGGTTTAAAGTAAAAATTCTGTGAAATACAGCGCAAAGTAGCAATTAATATGTCCTTCTTGCTATCCACTGACTACTAATAGTTTAAATAAATTGAATATTAATTGCTTCTTTGTGCTGTGTTTCACAGAATATTTACTTTAACCCTCATTACCCATTTTTTACTTACACCACTTCTGCTCTGAATGGCTCATATATAATTCATTTATTAATTAATACGTCATCGCTATTGTTGAAATTGTCCATCTAAACAGGCGACATCCCGGATGGCTAGATGGTTTCTTTCAGGAAATGCTGCTTATATACTCGTATATAATAATAAATATTATATTATATTTTATGCTCGACCATGCCGAAATGTAGTAATTATACACCTGGTAGCAGACCTTTAATGCATGTCATTAAAGTACACCTACTCATTAAAGGTCAGGTCTTTCAGCCAATGACGACTCAGGTTACAACTGTTCAGCCAATGACAGGTCAGCTTTCTACCGTTATAAAACCGCAAGTATCGATTATTCTCGGATATGCAATCGAAAGAGAATTAGCGAAAAGTCACGGAGGCTGGAAATCCAATACTGTCGCAGAAGGTTATGTTCTGTTACTATAATAATTAGCGTTAATTGTAAATAATATTCAAATAAATTCAATTTGTCATCTCGTTTTTCAATGTCTAATTTAATTTCAATGTTATCTCTGTAGGTTCGGTTCTTATGGCCTAGCAAGGTCAATGTGAACATCTGTTCCTCGGAAAAAATCAATACTTTCGCGTCTGCGCACATCTCACAACATACGGGACATTGGTCAAGGTCAGATACAATAAAATTAATAGGCTAATATCAAGTTAGAAATATGGTCGAGCATAAAAAGTCATATGGTAATTAAGACGCTCGTATGAAAATTATGAAACTCGCTTGCGCTCGTTTCATAAATATCCATACTCGCTTCTTAATTACCTTCATTATAGGCTCGTTGCATAATGTACTATTAAGAGGTTATATGCATCATAGCATTAACTCCACAGTCGAAAAGAAATTCCTCCTTTAGACATTATGATCCATAATGGAAAGGCCAACTTTGTAAAAATGTGATGTGAAAAATAACTTTATTCGCAGAATATTGAGTTATACCAGTGCATAATATTTAAAGTTGCTTATCGCATAATGAACAAGATTAATTGTAAAGCACTAATGCTTTTCGGTCTACACACAGAGCTGGTATTTTGCGTTTCTGCATTTACTGTTTTTCTTTAAAAGTACAAAGCTATCAAAGAATTCACGGTGCTCTAAATGCGTAACCTAAGAACGTTTAGTAGAAATGAAACAATTGAAATTCGTTTGATGGATTCACTTATAAACCTGAAGCCCCGTGTCTGATTGGTGGAAGTATCCTGTGCCATTATAAGAAACTGCACATGTCTGTGTTAGACAGTGCTGTGCCCAGTATACGAACTCGTGAACGACAGTAGGCAGTAGAGACTTTATTAGCAGACGTACAAGTGGCCTGCCTCCACGCCACTGCCCGACGACTCGCCCATAACAACAACCTATCCCAACAGCAACAAAAATGCTCACCTACTAGCGGAGTCTCGCGAGGTAGTTTTCACTTTTCATTCTGCATGTTGAGACATATCGATATTGCGCAACTAGTTGCCGATAGAAAGTATTAAAAAAAGATGGAGAGGAATTTGTTTGAAATAAAAGAAGCGATCGACTGATCCAACTGAGATATTGGCTTTAAATTGATTTGAAGAGGGAAAGGAATAGCCTAACCCGTACAATGAGAGTCATGCACTTCGCAGTTGTATTATTAACGTTAAGATGCTGCGCCGGGCCCGTCCGTGGCTAATTGCACTCGCGGGTTATCAGATGCTGAGGAAAAGCGCAGCTGCGGTCCGATACAAGACACGGCGCAGAGGTGGAATGCGAGTATGTGTGGGAGTGACTACTGCGAAAATAAACGTGTTTATTTATTTATTTATCTATTTATTTATTTATTTACTTATTTATTTATTTATTTACTTATTTATTTATCTATTTATTTACTTATTTATTTATTTATTTATTTATCTATTTATTTATTTACTTATTTATTTATTTACTTATTTATTTATTTATTTATTTATTTATTTATTTATTTATTTATCTATTTATTTATTTATTTACTTATTTACTTATTTATTTATTTATTTATTTACTTATTTATTTACTTATTTATTTATCTATTTATTTATTTACTTATCTATTTATTTATTTATTTATCTATTTATTTATTTATTTATTTATCTATTTATTTATTTATTTACTTATTTATTTATTTACTTATATATTTATTTACTTATTTATTTATTTATTTACTTATTTATTTATTTATTTATCTACTTATTTATTTATATATTTATTTACTTATATATTTATTTATTTATTTACTTATTTATTTATTTATTTGTTTATTTACTTATTTATCTATCTATTTATTTACTTATTTATTTATTTATTTATTTATCTATCTATTTATTTATTTACTTATTTATTTATTTACTTATTTATTTATTTATTTATTTATTTATTTATTTATTTACTTATTTATTTGTTTGTTTATTTACTTATTTATTTATCTATTTATTTACTTATTTATTTACTTATTTGTTTATCTATTTATCTATTTATTTATTTACTTATTTATTTACTTATTTATTTATTTATATATTTATTTATTTATTTATCTATTTATTTATTTATTTACTTATTTATTTATGTGTCTATTTATTTACTGATTTATTTATTTATTTATTTACTTATTTATTTACTTATTTATTTATTTATCAATTTATTTATTTATATATTTATTTACTTATTTATTTATTTACTAATTTATTTATTTATTTATTTGTTTATTTACTTATTTATCTATTTATTTACTTATTTATTTACTTATTTATTTGTTTATCTATTTATTTATTTATCTTTTTATCTATTTATTTATTTATCTATTTATTTATTTACTTATTTATTTACTTATTTATTTATTTATCTATTTATTTATTTATTTATTTATCTATTTATTTATTTATCTATTTATTTATTTAACTTATAAATTCAGCTTGGCTTAAAACAACACATAATCTAATTTTAACTTGTCAAAAATTAACAGCATCACTAAAAATTATTCATACTAAATATTTCAAAACAAACTGGGTAATGAATGTAAAAATTGTAGCTAAATATAAATATATATTTGTGTCAGGCGATAAATAATCGTTATGTTAAATAATAAATTTTGGAATTTGGAAATGAAAATATAATGAATGAATGAATGAATGAATGAATGAATGTTAGTCATGATGTCCCATGTTGGGCACAGGCCTCCTGTGATGGGGTTAGAACCCCCTCGACAGGGATACATTTGAAAATTTGTTCCAATTGAATTTCGTTTTCGAGGTCGCAATGACTTCACGTCATCTCAACTGTCCCCAATTTCAGTGCTAGCACGTACGAAAGTTCCAACCAGACCGGGACAGATGCGCAAAGGATAGATTTTTTTATATTTTAGTTGGTTATTTAAGGCCGCTGTATTAACTACTAGGTTATTTAGCGTCGATGAGATTGGTGATAGCGAGATGGTATTTGGCGAGATGAGGCCGAGGATTCGCCATAGATTACCTGGCATTCACCTTACGGTTGGGGAAAACCTCGGAAAAAACCCAAACAGGTAATCAGCCCAAGCGGGAATCGAACCCGCGCCCAAGCGCAACTACAGATCGGCAGGCAAGTGCCTTAACCGACTGAGCCACTCCGGTGGCTCAAAGGATAGATCTGATAGATGGAAAAAGTAAACAAACTCTAGCCCGTTCTCTCCCATACTCCACTGTCAGTTAACCTATAAGCTTATCTCTCCTACTGTGAACTCAACTTCGAAGTCTAATTATGACGAATCTTCCACAATGGTCCCTAGGTATTAATCTTCGAAAATTAATTGTTTCGCCCTATCCGTTCCCGTTATTATAGAACAGATTTTCGGTAATTGACAAAGATTTACTTCATATATAACAAGAAACATTATGGAATACATTAATATCAGTATGTTGTCGGCAATATACTTTTACGAAAAGAAGTGTACTTTGTTGTTTTGAGTCACAACTTTGAGTTTTTTCGTTTGCACGTTACGCGTGTAAATGCATTTGTACAGGTTGTGTTATTACTTTTAGGGTCGAATTCATAGTCGCCACTTATAAAATGAGGAAACACTTAAGTAATGAGCATTTCCTTAGCACTTATTTCAGATCGTATTGCAGAGACGCTACTCATTCATATGCCCTGAGCATTCCCTTGACATCGAAAGAAATATGGCAACATGGCTAGACGTGAGCGCATTCCTACATTCAATTGTTTGCAGCGCCTTCAAATTGTTAAATCGGCATTATTGTCATACACAAATACAGAAGTAAATATTATAGAGCTAAAAATTATACAAAATGTCCAGAAAGCATTTTACAGAAAAGAAAGAAGTGAGCTAAAATAACTAGTTATGAAATATGGAGATATCGTCGAAAGTAAAGAAAAAAAAAATTGATAATTGTTGTCTCCAAAAGAAGAAATTGACATGGAACAAAATTGCAGTTGAGTTTAATGCAAACTCCGGAAATATTCCTGTAAGTAAATCATTTAAATTTATTTTCCAGTTATTTTTATGCTAAACAAAGTGGAAATGATATAATTATGCAACTTTTAACAGCCTATTCCTTGGGTAGAATACAAACAAAAATGCAAATAACACTTTGTTGGGACGTGAATACTTTTCGAAAAAAAATGCCACTTAAATCTACCTGAAATGCTGCTGTAGCATAAAATCTCAAAGCAAGCAGTACTTTCAGCAGTGGCGAAATTGGTAAGCCTCACGGTTGTATTGTGAATTGAAATGAGAGACACCAGAATATTCACAACAGTGTTCTTGTCGAAACGGTAAATTGTTGATCATTATACATCTCTAAAGGGTTTTCCATATCTTTTGCTTGCCGAAACTCATTTTCATTTTAATTAGAGAACTCAATAAATTAAATTAAATCTTAATCATCATCTATTGTATACCGAATCAGCTGATTACAATGCATATGAGGAAACACTTCAGTAAGCTGACAAGCTACCTTATTTGAATAAGTGTTCACTTCAGTGGGATTTATGAATTGGAAATTATTATAAGCAACTGCCTAAGCGTTTCCTTACGATAAGTATTGACTATGAATTCGGCCCTTAATGTAGCTCAACTTATAATCCTACATTTAAAAGTAGCTGTTACAGTTAACGGGTTTGACGACACAGAATTATTGCCCAGACTACTTTTTATGTAAAAAGGAACCGTATGAATACTTTCTGTACTCACTGTATACAGTTCATTCACTAAATATTGACACAAGTGCTACAAGCCCGACCTGCATATTAGCCCCTCCCAATTACAGAATCCCACTCACAACATGAATCATGAAAGTAAACTCGTCCATTTCAATTGCCTGAATGGAATGAATCGCTGGTTAACGTACGAGTGTGCTATTGTCTCCAGTACTTCGGTACACAAGACCTCATCTCTTATTTTAATGTACGATCTGTAACAATGCAGACAAAAAATATGGAAGCAATGGCATCAGGCGAGGCGTCAAGAGTTACAGAAATGAGAATTACAACCGACGAGGCCCCGTATTGTGAAAAACATGTCGAGTAATAGTTATTCGTCTTTTTGCTTGTGCAGAGACATCCGAGACGGGACCTAATTGTAGTTTATTGCCCATTTAACAACCCACGCTCGGGTCGGCTGCCTCACTCATTGCTGCGGCTACTTGTTGTGGACAGCTTTGTATCATACATTACACGGCATTCCGCAAACTGCTTCCCTTCCAGTCCAAACGAGACAGTCCCTACCCAAGGAGCAGCAAAGAGGTGTCCTGAGCAACGAGGAAAAACCTGAAATGGTCTCACGTTATTATAGATAGATAGATAGATAGATAGATAGATAGATAGATAGATAGATAGATAGATAGATAGATAGATAGATAGATAGATAGATAGATAGATAGATAGATAGATAGATAGATAGATAGATAGATAGATAGATAGATAGATAGATAGATAGATAGATAGAGATATAGATATAGATATAGATATAGATATAGATATAGATATAGATATAGATATAGATATAGATATAGATATAGATATAGATAGATATAGATAGATAGATAGATATAGATAGATAGATAGATAGATAGATAGATAGATAGATAGATAGATAGATAGATAGATAGATAGATAGATAGATAGATAGATAGATAGATAGATAGATAGATAGATAGATAGATAGATAGATAGATAGATAGATAGATAGATAGATAGATAGATAGATAGATAGATAGATAGATAGATAGATAGATAGATAGATAGATAGATAGATAGATAGATAGATAGATAGATAGATAGATAGATAGATAGATAGATAGATAGATAAAACTTTGTCGATGGCATAATGTATGCATAGACATAGTCAAATATATACAATTACAATTTAATGTAAAATAAGTCAAATATAAAAAAAAAACATTATTCATTTCAACGGCCCATGCGTGCATCTTCAAGACTGTAGGGACACAATTTTATTAATTTCGTTTTTATATAATTCTTAAATTTCAGAGAATTTTTTGTATATTTGATGTCATCAGGCAAATTGTTGTAAATTTTAATACCAAAGACCATATATGTTCTACTAGTGTTTGTAAGGCGGTGAACTGGAATAGTTAAACTATTTTTGTTACGAGTGTCGTAGGTATGGAAATCACAATTTTGATGAAAATCAGACAGATTTTTATAAATTAGTAGTAAAACATTAAAAATGTATAAACCATAAACAGTAAAAATATTATATTGTAAAAAATGTTCCCTACAAGAGGTCCTACTGTCTACACCCGCTATGCATCTGACAATACGCTTTTGAGCAATAAATATATCATTCAGCATGGTTCCAGATCCCCAAAAACAAATACCATATGAAAGCCTAGACTCGACGTGTGCGAAATTATAAGAAACAATGACGCAAATGAAATTGGATTGACATAAACGATACTTCAAAATTTTTGTCTTATGACTAGAGACCGAAATGTTATTCGGAGTTTGTGCAATGAGCCAAATGACGGCGAAGAGTAGTGGCGCTGGGTGCTGTGCGATGAAAACAGACTACTTCCGCATCAAGGACAACAGCCACAGTAAGAACATAACAATGATTTCAAGAGTAGAGCTGTGTTGTGTATTACAAAAGAATAAATCAAAACGTTACTAGTTCACAGGCACTATTCTTAATGAAATGTTTAAGGCTATATTACAACAACCTGATGTGAAATTCTAACCTGAAATGTTCTGTATCAGAGGCACAACTCTTAACATTTTTAAGCCTTTTTTGTAAAATTTTGCGAATCTCTTTAGTTTATTGTATTAAAATAATCTTCTCTTTCGAAAGTTATCATCGGCCGTTTTAGTAAGAGATCATCACTTTCAATATGTATCAAGCCCATAATTTTCCTCGCCATGATGAAAATTATTGTCGTTAATGAGGGATTATTTATTTAAATGACCAAATATTGACCAATTAACTTAAATGTAGCTTAATGAGAGCTTGAAGCCCAGTTTTTGTTGATGAAGTGTCAATTAAAAAGACTTTAAGTAACAATTAAAGTAAAATATGTTTGCTAAGTCTCTGGATTCTTATATTTATTTTGCTTCTTGAAACTAGCCATCATCCGATTTCGATCAAGTGCAATTTAATGGAACATATTATATCCATTTCATGACTGAAGCGTTAAAGCAGTGGTCGTCAGCACTCGCTGAAATGTGCAAAGGGTAAGCGGAGCCGTCCCGTGTGCCCCGTCGTGCATCAGGAAGAGGTAAAGAGCATACCCGCTATAGTCCCGGCAGCCAATCGCGTTGCAGGTCGGCTACATTTAAACGTGTGCGTCTTGTGATTCGCTGAGGAAGAATTTATTCATTTCTTAAGGCTCGATAAATACTTAATATAATCGCCTGCCATTTTGGCTCTTTAGATTTAGATTTAGATTTATTTATTTAACCTGGTAGAGATAAGGCCGTCAGGCCTTCTCTGCCCCTCTACCAGGGGATTACAACTATAACATGAACAATAAGATTACAATTAATATTAAATTTACAATTACAATTACAATAAAAATTAAATAAGAATACCTGATTAATGAAAGCTAGACATTTTATCATAGAAGTTAAGAACAAAGAATATTTTTGTATTTACTAAATTACAAATTAAACCTACAATAACAAAATTCTATAGTGATGAAATTACCGGATATTGAGATATTTTGTGGTAGATTAAAAGAACTATTTACAAGAAACCATGTCTGAACGAGTCTCAATTACTGACCAAGTGCCTAGTAAGTTTGCGTTTGAATTGAATTTTATTTCGACAGTCCCTGATGCTAGCAGGTAGCGAGTTCCAGAGTCTTGGCAGGGCTATTGTGAAAGAGGATGAGTATGAAGAGGTGCGATGGGATGGTATTGTTAGTATTGTTTCATGGCGAGAGCGTGTGTTCAGATTGTGGTGGGAAGAAAGGTAAGTGAAGCGAGACGACAGGTACGAAGGAATAGAAGAGTTCAAGATTTCGAAGAGAAAGAGAAGTGAATGTAAATTTCTTTTCTTATCTAGTTTAAGCCAACCTATTGCTTCCAGGGATGGGGTAATATGATCATATTTACGAACATTGCTTACAAAACGTACACACAAATTATGAGCACGTTGAAGTTTCATTTTGTTGTCGCTGGAAAGGTCAGTCAGTAAAATGTCAGCATAGTCAAAATAGGGAAATACAAGGGTCTGCACAAGGGACTTTTTTAAGCAAGAGGGAAGATGAACATTTATCCTTTTTAGCACATGAATAATAGAATATACTTTTCTGCAGGTTTCTGTGATTTGCATGTCCCAGTTGAGATTATTATCCATGTGAATGCCAAGATTTTTTACCGAAGAACTGAAAGGGATATGCACTGTACTTACTTTAACGGGGGAAATGTCGAGGTGCTTTACAGCGTCGGTTTGCCGTTTGTGTCCTAATATGATTGCTTGTGTCTTTCCAGGATTGATATTAAGATGGAATTTCTTTGTCCATGTCACAATCGAGTCAATGTCTTCGTTCAATTTATCTATAGCGTCATTTATTCGATCTAAGCGGGAAGAGATGTAGCATTGAAGGTCGTCAGCATACAAGTGATAGTTACAATGCCTTACATGAGATGTAATATCACTGACATATATTGTGAACAACAATGGTCCGAGTACCGAACCCTGTGGTATACCTGATGTTATGTTAAGCCAGGAAGAGCTTCGATTCCCGGATACAACACATTGTTGTCTTTCCCGTAAGTAGGATTCGAACCAACTCACAGCAGTCTCTGACAAATGCAGATTTCTCAATTTATGGGTGAGCAGGTCGAAATTTACAGAGTTGAAAGCTTTGCTAAGGTCAAGAAGTGTTAGTATTGTTACTTTATTAGAGTCGATTGCTTCAGGAATGTCTTCGGTCACTTTAAGTAGTCTTCGGTCACTTTCGTTGGCGTTCGCAGAAAGCACACGAAGACGTTATTTGCCGCTGAATTATTTGCTGAATTACATTGCGTTTGATTTATTATCATAGGAGCTACGACATGATAATGTTTAACGGTGTGGCAAATAGATCCCTCCTATGGTAGCTCGGCAACGAAAGACCAAAAATGACGAACGATACTACCTACCTAGACTTTATAGAGCCTTCGCTTCCTAAGACGTAAGCAAAGAGGAGGAGCCATGCCGGGAATAACAGCGTCGCGACTATAGCAGCTACGAGTGCACCATGGTGCACTGTATTCTCCGCGGGTAAGAGACGCTAGCCCCAGGGTGCTGTGTGCTGACGACCGCAGCCTTAAAGCTTTGGCTTTTCTGAACCATAAATCCGGACTACACGAGAGATAGTCGTTTCTTTAACTGCGAGGTGCGCAGACCTCGCATCTTGTAGCTATAGAAACCACTCGCTATCTCTCGTGTAGTCCGGATTTGTGCGAGGCGCGCCTCACACCTCACACCTCGCACGTCGCATGCGTCGGTTCAGAAAAACCCCGGCTTAAGCGTTCCAGGATTGCAATTACTGAGTGCACAAAAATGTTTCAAAGCCTCGTCACCAAGAAAGAAATACATACACTTGTGAATTGAGTCATTAAAATGTAATTTGTCTTACAAAAAGCAAAGTAAGTGTCATTTAAAGACATACAGGACGAAGGACTGTGCTCTGGCAGAATTTAATTAGACGGTGCTTCAGTTTTACCTCCACATTAGGGGTCGTATGCTTCCACGATGTCGTTAGGCTGCAAGGAACATCCTCGTTCCATTGTCAGTGCAAATGGGAACTCATTTTCTATCCCGGTAATTTAAACGCTGACTGTGAGATGAACTGAGAGAAATCCATAAGATATAATATGTAGAACATGCAATGGATCAGAAGAGTATATGGAATAGGACATCTAACAGTATTTATGTAGACATAACTTACTGGCTTTTAAGGTACTTGGAGGTTCATTGCCGCCCTCACATAAGCCCCCCATTGGTCCCTATCCTGAGCAAGATTAATCCATTCTCTATCATCATATCCCACCTCCCTCAAATCCATTTTAATATTATCTTCCCATCTACGTCTCGGCCTCCCCAAAGGTATTTTTCTTCCCGACCTCCCAACTAACACTCTATATGCATTTATAGATTCGCCCATACGTGCTACATGCCCTGCCCATCTCAAACGTCTGGATTTAATGTTCCTAATTATGTCAGGTGAAGAATACAATTAGTGCAGTTCTGTGTTGTGTAACTTTCTCCATTCTCCTGTAACTTCATCCCTCTTAGCCCCAAATATTTTCCTAAGCACCTTATTCTCGAACACTCTTAACCTATGTCCCTCTTTCAAAGTGAGATTCCAAGTTTCACAACCATACAGAACAACCGGTAATATAACTGTTTTATAAATTCTAAGTTCCAGATTTTTTGACAGCAGACTGGATGACAAAAGCTTCTCAACCGAATAATAACAGGCATTTCCCATATTTATCCTGTGTTTAATTTCCTCCCGAATATCATTTATATTTGTTACTGTTGCTCCAGGATATTTGAACTTCTCCACCTCTTCAAAAGATAAATTCCCAATTTTTTTATTTCCGTTTCGTACAATATTCTCGTCACGAGACATAATCATATACTTTGTCTTTTCGGGGTTTACTTCCAAACCTATCTCTTTACTTGCTTCCAGTAAAATTCCCATGTTTCCTCTAATCGTCTATGTAGGACATAACCAAGTCAAAATATTAAAATCCTACAGCTTGTATTAAACTTAATCCTATTACAGTCCTTAACTAAATTCAAGCAAATCCAGAGCATTCGTAGAATATAACAAAACGTTGTGTTCTTTCAGTGCTGGATCATACCTGAACATATACCAGATTGTAACATCTCAGTTGTAGGGTTACTAGGTAAAAACTGTTCAGGCCACAAAAGCAAATACAGGAATTTTCGTAAGGGGAAATTGAAATATTACAGTAATCAGTAAGTTTATAAATTAATATAAAAATTTAATGAGAGCATGTAGAAAGTATAATCTGTGCAGATAGCACCAATATCATATCCGCAGAAGAAACTGTGTAACATGCCTTCACTAAACACATGCGAGCAACTGGAATCGAAGGAGGACTTGTTATACCAATCGTCCATAAAACGTCTCATATAGTGGGAATATGCTAAAGAGATGAGATGAGATGAGATGAGATGAGATGAGATGAGATGAGATGAGATGAGATGAGATGAGATGAGATGAGATGAGATGAGATGAGATTAACTTCTCTCAGCTGTCAAGAGTGTCAAGTTTTTTTTTATGGCAATGGTGATGATTATATACGTTCATAAATTCGGCCCTTCGGCCTACGCGAGGTTTAGCTAGCAACAAAGATGAGTAGCACCATTGCCATGTGAGTAAACATGAATCTGTCAAGATGAGAAGTTGGGTCAAATAAATAAGAGAATGATAATAATAATAATAATAATAATAATAATAATAATAATAATAATAGTTGCGACAAGTTCTACATTGGACAGACAGGCAGATCATTCCAAACACGCTACAAAGAACACATTAAAGCTATAACCAGAGGACACAATACATCTACATACGCTGATCACATAACCAATGCTAACCATACATACAATAACATAAATGCGGACATGGAAATCCTACACATACAACCCAAAAACCAAAAACTCAACACACTAGAACAATATGAAATATAGCCTACAAACACACTAAAACACACCCTGATCAAATCCTCAACACACAGATCAATTTCAATACACACACACTACTTGACTCCACTTTTCAACACTTTTCAACAATCAAACGCATCCACACAACAGGCAGAAAAGTTCGAGATGACGCCGAGATCTAGTAGGCTCTGAGGATGGTGTGATGAAGCACCGAAACAGCTGTAAGCCGGACTGACTTACATAATTAACACGAGTAAGTCCGCTAGTTAATCAATTACTTATATTCAAGTGTTAAAAGTAGTGTACGTAAGATTCAAAATGAATAATAATAATAATACTTACTTACTGGCTTTTAAGGAACCCGGAGGTTCATTGCCGCCCTCACATAAGCCCGCCATTGGTTCCTATCCTGAGCAAGATTAATCCAGTGTCTACTATCATATCCCACCTCCCTCAAATCCATTTTAATATAATAATAATAATAATAATAATAATAATAATAATAATAAAATGTTACAAGTAAAATACAACTCAACAAATAAACCAAGCCAAAAAATAAAGGAGACGCGGAAAATTCGACAGTTATCCTAAATCCAACCAGCCTACTCCTTCAGCGTTTCGGCACATCCCTCGTTTCTTCAGGAATGTGCAAGTTTGAGAACCAGCCACATTTTCAGAGGATTTCAGTACCTTCCACAACAATAAACATGAATGCGTAAAGCCTTCACTTGAACATTTTGTAATCTGTGAAGTCGTCAATGGAATGGACGTGATACCATAGACGAAAAGCAAGCGTATCATCTGTGCCTATGGAGACATTGGGCAAACTTCGGAAAGATACATGTAAACACCGCCAGACCAACCGAATAAAGTTTTACTCCTTCCCGCTTTCTTCAGACATAAGACTGACAGGCTTTTAGTAAACCTGGTGTGGTTAGAAATTGTTTGGTTTCACACAATTCACAATTGTTGCGTCAGGATGGAAATTGCCAAAGCGCGACCTACGTATTGCATGAAGTTACAAAATTTGTGGGATGCTAGTTTACCACATCTATTCTGTGCCTTGTGTAATTTTTTTTAAGTTTGATATTTAACGACGCTGTATCAGTAATGAAATAATAAGAGTACTATTCATAGACATTTCGCTAGCCCGCGCTACGAGCGTGCTAAACTAGCCCTGGCTATCGACTGGTTACTTGTACAGGATTCATATCATATCGTATCGCTAACACTGGTTTATAAATACGAAAAATATTAGTTCGCTGATCATCCACCGGAAGCCCGCGCTAAGAATGTCTATGAATATGGCCCTTCATGTCTCTTAGCCCCAAATATTTTCCTAAGTACTTTATTCTCGAACACTCTTAACCTCTGTTCCTCTTTCAAAGTGACAGTCCAAGTTTCACAACCATACAGAACAACCGGTAATATAACTGTTTTATAAATTCTTTCAGCTTTTTTGAGAGCAGACTGGATGATAAAAGCTTCTCAACTGAATAATATCAGGCATTTCCCATATTTATCCTAACCTTTATTGTTTACATTCTTTAATTGTAATTCATAAGTGGCCTAAATGACATTGTATATAAACATGCAGAATGACCTATAAAAACCGACTAGTACTTACAATTAATCAATTCCATGTAAAAATGTATGATTTTTAATTCTTAATTTAAATTGATTAACCGTTCGGCAATCCCTGACATGACGAGGTAAGGAGTTTCATAGGCGACAAACTGACACTGTGAAAGAGGCTGAATAGAAAGAGGTGCGGTGACGAGGAATGGATAATAAGGTCTGATGTTGATTGTGTAATGTTGTAAGATATTCAAAACGAGTTACCAGATATTTTGGAGTAGAAGTGAACAATATTCTAAACAGAACAGATAAAGAATGTGCCATTCTTCGCTCATTTAGGCGGGCCCATGAAAGAGTTTAGAAGATGGCATACTGTCAAATCTGCAAGTATTGCAGATGAAGCGGACACACACATTATGAACACGTTGTAGCCTATGCCGTTTACAAATATTTTGACATTGCTAGTTGGTGTAGATATAACTGAAGTGGTGTTGTGAACACACGATGATTTGAAGCACCAGTGAAAGAACTAACAACTCGTTTGCCTAAAGTAGACTCTCATCTAACACAATATTAATCAGGGAAATTTCTATCTTTGGGGCGATTTGACAATTCCCCAAGTCTTCTACGACTGCTGGATTGTGAATGTTTAAATTTCACGGAAAACTACAGAAATACTGAAAAATTCTGCTCACAATTTTACCATCTCCATTATCAAATGCCATTGAGTTGGACCATGTAGTCGACCTGGTTGGCGAGTTGGTATAGCGCTGTCCTTCTATGCCCAAGGTTGCGCGTTCGATCCCGGGCCAGGTCGATAGCATTTAAATGTGCTTAAATGCGACAGGCTCATGTCAGTAGATTTACTGGCATGTAAAAGAACTCCTGCGGGACAAAATTCCGGCACATCCGGCGACGCTGATATAACCTCTGCAGTTGCGAGCGTCGTTAAATAAAACATAACATTTAACATTTTGGACCATGTAATTCGTTGGGCCTGAAGCCTCTTCAGAGGACACCCTTTTTTTTCCGTGTGTCCTCACTTTAGAATTAACATTGTGAAATTCTGTCCCTTCTCCGAACATGTTCGACAAGATTAGTTCTGTATTTACCAGTTTTCTCGTACAATATAGAATAAATATTGTCGCATGTTCAGTAACACGGCATCACTTCATTTCATTTCCCCCTTTGATTTGATTACCTGGTTCGATTTTTCCGAGGTTTTCCCAAAACAAAAGGCAAATGCCGGGTAATCTTTTGGCGAATCCTCAGACCTCACCTCATCATTGTAGAAAATTACTACATTGTAAAACTGTAAAAATTGTAAAATATTGTAAAAATTTGTAAAAAATTGTAATTGTAATATTGTAAAATTTTGACTTGTTCCACATCTTAAAGCTTCATTGCTCATGTAAGATCTATGGAAGATAATAAATGAATGAATTAATTAATTAATTATTGAATTGAACGTCTAGACCGAATTAAATAAATTCCATTGCTACTTGAATATGAACATATTTGTACGCTCTTTCATTTTTACAAACGTTACAGCTATTTCAGAAAGCAGCATTATTTCCAGTAGCCAGTGAACTCTGTCAGTCGTTAGATGTGCGTGGCATGCAACATGTTGAACACCCTGCAACTCAGCTGCTTTGCATTCTGGTCCATATGGACGTGGCGATCGTCCCCATATTTAGAGCGGAAGCTCTGCACCTGCGCCTTGAACAGTATCACCAGACCGAGTAATGACTGCCGACTTGAACAAACCCCGGCCATCAGATTCCCTGCCATGCAATCAGGACACGAACCCCGATCCACAGGTTTTCAGCTAAGACTCTAGACAGAGCAGCGTACATTTCTCTGAAGTGGTGGGTAATATCAACATGCCTCTGCTGGTATACAGGGTGGAAGTAATATATTGGTACAGCTTACTACTTGGACTTCTGCCATGTCAGTCCCAAATAAATACTTTTCTCAGAAAAAAATGATTTCTACCTAAAAGTTAACACTGTTTTACTCGATATTGTTCTGATCATTACAGAAACTGATAAGGCATGGTTTATCCTTTTGCAGTTTTTAAATAAAATTGACGGTTTTCTTGCAAATGAAATGAAAAAATTAACACGTATCGTTATTTCCTGTCATTAGTAAGTCTGGCAACCCTACTGCAGTGACTAAGGAACGGAATGCTCCGAGTTCGTGTATATCTTTGTAGGTGAGCCAGCGATGCGCTGTTGCCAAACTATGCAAAGTTTGTCTAATTTTCTAATAAATAAAACGATATGTCAATGAAGGATATACGTATAAAACCTAACATATATATATAAATATTTTTTGTATCTCTAAACCTTACCTAACGATATGTACAAAACTTAATGTAACTATATAAACCAATAGAAGATATGTACAAAATCTAACTTAACTATGTAAATCAGTGGAACGGATACATACAAAACCTAACTTAAGGTATGTATTAACGTTTTGGAGGAAAATCTACATTTTTTAACCAACCTTTTTAAGATATTTATCAGACAACATATGAAAGTAGACTAACATAACCATATATCAGAAACTTCAATTTCACTTTTTGATTCCTTAAAAAATAATTAATTAAAAATTATTCTATTTCTTCAAAATGCCATGTATTTTCTAAAAAATTACTCAATTTTGAAATTTCTTTCACTGAGTTATTGCTGTTTATGCGTACAATGCTCTGTACTAGGATTTTGCAGCTAACATTATTACAAAGAAAATTTTAGTCATAAAAACGCCATTTCAAACGTCAATACATACCTTAATGATATAAATCAATGAAAAAGATATGTACAAAACCTAATCTAACTATATAAATCAATGGATCAGCTATGTACTGTATAAAACCTAACCTAACTTTGGTATATAACTACAAAAATTTCACCAGCAGTTATCACTACCTGTTTAATACTCGTAAAATATTATATGTCTGAACTGACTGAAATAATCTAAACTATCAACAACAAAAATGAAAAACTGAAATAAAACAACCCTTTTGTGATTGAAACGTTTGGATCACGGTGTAGTGAAGCCAAAGCTCTCATCTCCACCATAGGCAGAAGTTTAGTGCAGCTTTCTGGGGACCCTCGAAGCAGTCAATATCTACGGCAGCGCATTGGTATCGCCATTCAGCGCGGTAATGCTACAAGTATTCTGGCGTCCTTCCCCGAGTCCTCTTATTTAGATGAGATTTTCTTCCTTTAATTATTCAATTTATTTATATTTTATTATAGTATACATGTCAATGTGAATACAATTTTTTTATTTGTACAACTAAAATATTCAGAAAATGTAGTAAAACAAGATTGGCTTTGTGCAATTTAGTCTATTGGTTGAAAAACATCTGTGATTTCACCAAATTTAACGAAATTGTCATTTATGAAATTGTAAGTTGTGTATAACTTGGACATACTGTTCAGTGTATGTACTCATTACCGATTGGAATAAAGTTAAATATAGATAACGGTACAGATGAAAAACGGTATTGTTATTCTGTGCTAAACAAATGCTTCCATTGTTATAATCCAACAATATTAAACTTCGAAAAATCAATCAATTTGTTAGCAGTTAAAAAAAACTTTAAATATATATTTTCTTTCTCGCGTGATCAATTATGCTCCCAACTCAAATCACAAATATTATAATATTCTGTGGGTTACACATTAATTTCTTATTGCTTATTCACTTGTTTTGAAATGCATTGTGGGGCTTCTGTTACCAACCAAATTGTAACTGTACACTTTGCTGGCGTAAAGTGACACTTTGTAAAGTGCACTTCTTCAATCGTCTATGAATACCACTAATATGAAAGAGCCACTTTCGTCAAAGTGGTGATATAAAGTGTCGACTATGAATACCAGCCTAAGATCCGCTACAACACAACAGTGCAGGTTCTAATCACCACTCAGCAGTGCCGCCACTGTCTTCCCCGGAATGAAAGGCGTTGCTGCACATGCACGCGTGATTCCGTTGGGTTCTTATGCATGAGCAAGTGTAAGAAAAACATTGCTTTCACGTGGTCCACACTTTGTGCTTTCAGAGGTTTGCTTTTCCGCATACTGAAGTACGATACATGAAAAAAGTGAACATCGACAGCTTGGCAAAGGTTAATTCGAGAGCGGACTGTAGTTATTGTTCCTGTTTCGTAACAATGGGCGGAACTTCCGGCGATGCGATGCGATGTTGCAAAGGAATGCAGACCGTGTGGCGGTACATTTCGTTTTGCCGCATCCAGCCGGCGCGGCGTCCTTCCCAAGAGAGTTGTGTCCCAGACTCCGGGCATCATTGAGATTATTTTCCTGCTCACCTCAGCAGTAGCTCTACTACGCTACGGTGGTGCATAGTCCACATAGGCTAGTTATGTAAAAGTGTGCATGTATCCAATGCCTACCCACTTCACGTATTTCGGGTTCCGCATATTGCTGATAGATGGCAGGACTGTCTAGATGTAGTTACTTATTCCTGTCCAGCTGATCCTTCACCAGGGGAGTCTCTCCATTGCCTGTTTCGTGTGTGATCCAAAGAATAATATTGTCCCTCCTCTACGGACACTGATGTGATGGACCCAGAAAAGAGGTTAAATGAACAAAAATATTTATTATTATTATTATTATTATTATTATTATTATTATTATTATTATTATTATTATTATTATATTAGTGAAGTACTTTGTGTGTAGTGTTGCATTGTACGGCAAAGACACAAAGAAGAAGACAGAAAATATGAAAGATTGGAGGATGCTGGGTTTGCAGTGAAAGAACTGCCCTTGCACAGAACACTATAAATAAATTATTATTTATTACTATTAATATATTATATTATATTATATTATATTATATTATATTATATTATATTATATTAGACCATGCCGAAATGTAGTAATTATACACCTGGTAGCAGACCTTTAATGCATGTCATTAAAGTACACCTACTCATTAAAGTACAGGCCTTCAGCCAATGATAACTCAGCTTACATGTGTTCAGCCAATGACAAGTCAGCTTTGTACAGTTATAAAACCGCAAGTATCGATTATTCTCGGATATGCAATCGAAAGAGAATTAGCGAAAGGTCACGGAGGCTGGAAATCCAATACTGTCGCAGAAGGTTATGTTCTGTTACTATAATAATTAGCGTTAATTGTAAATAATATTCAAATAAATTGAATTTGTCATCTCGTTTTTCAATGTCGAATTCAATAATGAAGGTTATAATATTATCAAGTTTAACGGGACTACGTCAAGGTCAATGACATTATTGTTCCTCGGAAAAAATCAATATTTTCGCGTCTGCGCACATCTCACAATTCACGACCTAGAACAAGGCCACTTCCGATCTTGTTAGATACAAATAAAATGTATACATCTGAATACCGGTAATTTCAAGTTAGAAATATGGTCGAGCATAAAAAGTCGTATGAAACTCGCCTATTATGGTAATTAAGAAGCTCGTATGAAAATTATGAAACTCGCTTGCGCTCGTTTCATAAATATCCGTACTCGATTCTTAATTACTATCATTATAGGCTCGTTGCATAATGTACTAATTTATTACTATTATTATATTATATTATATTATGTTATGTTACATTATATTATATTATATATTATTATATTATGTTATGTTACATTATATTATATTATATATTATTATATTATATTATATTATATTATATTATATTATATTATATAAGGCTTTATAACAATATAATAGCTAAATTCCCAAACATACAGTTCGCTAATGTTCCTTATTTAAAAAATCAATTAAAATATTTCTGTTTAGAGAGAAAATTTAAAGTTCAATTATTGCGATATCTGCGTTTCTTCTTCTTCTTCTTCTTCTTCTTTGTTTTACTTTTTACTCTGTTATTTAATAAAATGTCTTAGCATTATGTGGAGTGCCCCCTGAGCACGAGTATGTAACTTACTTTTTCTGGGATGCTAGAGTGTATTTATATATAAAAGCAATATATGTAGGTATCTTTGTTCTGGCAATAAAGTATTATATTATATTATATCTAGACGTTTGAGATGGGCAGGGCATGTAGCACGTATGGGCGAATCCAGAAATGCATATAGAGTGTTAGTTGGGAGACCGGAGGGAAAAAGACCTTTACGGAGGCCGAGACGTAGATGGGAGGATAATATTAAAATGGATTTGAGGGAGGTGGGATATGATGATAGAGACTGGATTAATCTTGCTCAGGATAGGGACCAATGGCGGGCTTATGTGAGGGCGGCAATGAACCTTCGGGTTCCTTGAAAGCCATTTGTAAGTAAGTATATTATATTATATTATATTATATTATATTATATTATATTATATTATATTATATTATATTATATTATATTATATTATGGGAAATGCCTGTTATTATTCGGTTGAGAAGTTTTTGTCATTTAATCTTGTGTCAAAAAATCTGAAAGTTAGAATTTATAAAACAGTTATATTACCGGTTGTTCTGTATAGTTGTGAAACTTGGAACAGATTAAGGGTGTTTGAGAATAAGGTGCTTAGGAAAATATTTGGGGCTAAGAGGAATGAAGTTACAGGAGAATGGAGAAAGTTACACAACACAGAACTGCACGCATTGTATTCTTCACCTGACATAATTAGGAACATAAAATCCAGACGTTTGAGATGGGTAGGGCATGTAGCACGTATGGGCGAATCCAGAAATGCATATAGAGTGTTAGTTGGGAGGCCGGAGGGAAAAAGACCTTTAGGGAGGCCGAGACGTAGATGGGAAGATAATATTAAAATGGATTTGAGGGAGGTGGTATATGATGATAGAGAATGGATTAATCTTACACAGGATAGGGACCAATGGCGGGCTTATGTGAGGGCGGCAATTAACCTCCGGGTTCCTTAAAAGCTAGTAAGTAAGTAAGTAAATATTATATTATATTATATTATATTATATTATATTATATTATATTATATTATATTATGTCTTTTCACAATGAATTTCACATCAACTCATTGGATTTTGAAAGGAAAATTATTGCTTAGAAAATCTGCTGATTGTATATCAGACCTTCCGCAATATATGAAATATTATACTGTTTTCAACTTGTTTTAGTCACTCGCATTAAGTTGAACTTGATTCCGTACGCTAAAACCTAACTAGTTCTTTTAAATAAATTATTATTAAATGTTGATATTTATTTTTAATATGGGAATTCACTCGCGTACGAATAGCTTCCAAGACCTCGCACACAGTTGCATGTCAGTACGACAATTTATACCCTTCACTTCATTACGGTTTATAACGCGGAATCGAACGTTTTTTGCAGCCAGCTTTATAACGGCGACAGTGAAGCAATTAACGCTGATTCGTTAAGGGACAGCGAACTCATAATTTTGTGAACTTAATATCATCACGATCTCGAGCAATAATTTCTGCCGGCTGATTCGTGCCGAGGTGATGTGGATGCGATTCTCCAGTCGTTCAGTTTGCGACATTCTGCTGCTGCGGACCTGGTGGAGCCACCGGACAGCCTCGATTCCCGCACAGCAAGAAGTCTCTACCAGTCCTCTTCATCATGTCCGATTTTCGAGGAAGCCGGGCAAGCTGGATGTGTTGTAAGACAGAACTCTGCTGTGCATTTCTTTACAGTGTTCGTTGTTCTCATATTTTTCGTAAAATAATGAAGATTCGTGTCGATTTGAAGTTGCAGAAAGCTGGCTACTACCCTACGAACATTATTTCCACAAGCCAGATCAATAGGGAAACAACTCAAAATATAAAAATATTTGAGGTAACTGCATTTTGAAGGGATCAAGGTCTGGGAGCAGGGGAACATGACGGTAACAAAGCACTGTATAAACTAACTACACTACTCCTACTCGGCAAAGTAACTTATGATTTGTATACTTACATGAGCGCTGAATGAGCAAATGAGCATCTTTTGTGTTGTACAATGTGATTCCTCTTTTGTGCAATCGTCCGCCAGAGAACGCGTTGCGTTTAGATGTAAAGTTATTGCACTTCTTCAATTTCACGACAGCTTTTGAGACATGTTTCCGGTCTATGTTATTGACGTGGATACATACATACATACAAACATACATACATACACACATACATACATACATACATACATACATACATACATACATACATACCATTACATAGGCTACATATATACCATTACATACATACATACAGTATATACATACATACTATTACATTACATACATACATACCATTACATAGGCTACATATATACCATTACATACATACATACAGTATATACATACATACTATTACATTACATACATACATACCATTACATAGGCTACATACATATCATTACAGTACATACATACATATATACATACATACATACACACCATTACATTACATACATACATAGATAGCATACATACATACATACTATTACATTACATACATACATATATACATACATACATAGCCTACATACATACACACATACATAAATAGCATACATACGTACATACATACTATTGCATTACATACATACATACATACTATTACATTACATAGATACATACATACATACACACATACATACATACACACATACATACATACACATATACATACACACATACATACGTATACATACATACATACATACATACCATTACTTACATACATACATACATACATACATACATACATACATACATACATACATGTTCGGACAATTCTAGGATGTCATTCCAGAAAGTCGACAGACACATTTTCAGGCTAGTTTTGTCGCGCCTATAATTTCTAAACTAGCTACATCACATATTCCAATGAAGTAAACGGTGATCGACAGACGAATGTATCCAATGTGACCTTGAGTAGTAGAGGGTGACGTCATCTAGCGATACGCTGGAGAAGGGAAGTTGAGGCACGACTGGCGGGTCACGTGGCTGCTGAAGTAGTATTGACTTGAGAATGGCAATAGATAGAACGTTCGTAGCGTTGTCAAACGATTCATAACGAACCAGATTACAATCTCAGTTGAGCAACACTCAGTAGTGGATGAGTTTAATTGAAGAAAAAAATGCGAGTGAAATTGAGTGAAGAGAGGAAATTGACAATGTCGAGGCATATGCAGTGCAAACGAGAGCGGATACCTTGCATTCAGCATCCCAGACATATTCACACATAAAACGCACGGCTGTCTCTGACTTTTTTGAGCGATCTTAGTATTGTGCTGTTATTGCAGGTATTTTGAAAACTCAGTTATATGTTTTTCTTGTCTTAGTCCAGAACTTTTTGGTCTGTTGGTTAGATGTGATCTGATATTTATGATCAGTGAAATAGTGCCTTTAATGGTTAGCATTGCGCAATCGATTTAGGATTTATAGCGTCACAGAGTGACAATTTTGTGAGGGCATGGAACTTCTGAATCTGTGCAACATTACTTACATTTTTGTTGCGAATTATTTTAATGTCTAGAGATGACCAGATATACACATGAACCGTAAGTAATGTTATTAATTTTAGAAGATTATTCTTTGAGATATTTCAAACAAAAAAGTTTTGCTTGATTTTGCTTCCTTCTCGAGATAAGAATTGTTTCCTATGAAACATTTCACAGCGTGTTTTGGGAAAGCCATTGCTTGAATTCCCAATATGCTCAGTCAATTTAAGATAGCGGTTTATTATGACTATTACACTCTTACTACGTCACACTATTTTTGACCAATAAAACGGTACGAAAGGACGTATTTCAACCAATCATGGCTGCTTATCGCACAATTTTATCGCGTCCCTAGCATTTGTTTAATTTTATCGCGTCCCTA
The DNA here is from genome assembly GCF_040183065.1 of Periplaneta americana. NCBI lineage: Eukaryota > Metazoa > Arthropoda > Insecta > Blattodea > Blattidae > Periplaneta > Periplaneta americana. The sequence goes on along the minus strand of NC_091132.1, from coordinate 2,114,763 downwards.
GCATTTGTTAAAGTTTATCGCGTACCTAGCATTTGTTTCTTTGTTTGCCAACATTTGAAACTGCGCTGGTCTGGACGTCAAAAATATATATAAAATTACAAATCACTCCAGTCGATGCACAGCAGTTTCAAATATTACTCGCATTGGCATTCAAGAACAAGAATTAATAAAAATCACTGATCATACCTATGCATCTTCTGAAATCCGATTTACAAATAAATGAAGAGCACCATTCGGAAATCCTGAATAAGTTGAATACACCATGTAGGCCTAAATCAACGAGTTCCACTTCTATTACGCACACGTCCAATATAACATCAATTGAACCACCAACCACATTCAAATTTGAAAATTGTACATTCAATAATTATTCCTTTTAAAATTATTCATTCGGAAATCCTGAATAAGTTGAATACACCATGTAGGCCTAAATCAACGACTTCCACTTCTATTACGCACACGTCCAATATAACATCAATTGAACCACCAACCACATTCAAATTTGAAAATTGTACATTCAATAATTATTCCTTTTAAAATTATTCATTCGGAAATCCTGAATAAGTTGAATACACCATGTAGGCCTAAATCAACGACTTCCACTTCTATTACGCACACGTCCAATATAACATCAATTGAACCACCAACCACATTCAAATTTGAAAATTGTACATTCAATAATTATTCCTTTTAAAATTATTCATTCGGAAATCCTGAATAAGTTGAATACACCATGTAGGCCTAAATCAACGACTTCCACTTCTATTACGCACACGTCCAATATAACATCAATTGAACCACCAACCACATTCAAATTTGAAAATTGTACATTCAATAATTATTCCTTTTAAAATTATTCATTCGGAAATCCTGAATAAGTTGAATACACCATGTAGGCCTAAATCAACGACTTCCACTTCTATTACGCACACGTCCAATATAACATCAATTGAACCACCAACCACATTCAAATTTGAAAATTGTACATTCAATAATTATTCCTTTTAAAATTATTCATTCGGAAATCCTGAATAAGTTGAATACACCATGTAGGCCTAAATCAACGACTTCCACTTCTATTACGCACACGTCCAATATAACATCAATTGAACCACCAACCACATTCAAATTTGAAAATTGTACACTCAATAATTATTCCTTTTAAAATTATTCATTCGGAAATCCTGAATAAGTTGAATACACCATGTAGGCCTAAATCAACTAGTTCCACTTCTATTACGCACACGTCCAATATAACATCAATTGAACCACCAACCACATTCAAATTTGAAAATTGTACATTCAATAATTATTCCTTTTAAAATTATTCATTCGGAAATTCTGAATAAGTTGAATACACCATGTAGGCCTAAATCAACGAGCTCCACTTCTATTACGCACACGTCCAGTATAACATCAATTGAACCACCAACCACATTCAAATTTGAAAATTGTACATTCAATAATTATTCCTTTTAAAATTATTCATGTTAATTTTTTATGTCATCGTCGTTAATTAAAACTTTTCTAACACTTGTGTATATTAGTTAGGTTATGTTATAGCTTCTGCTCTGAGAGGATAAAAAGAACTTCTGCTATATGATATTATGGATAGTCACCTATCAGAGATTGTTTAATACTGAGATTTATTGAAAATCATCTGTCAAGTGACGTTGATTACTGGGATTCGGATAATTGAAGTGGAATGTTGCATTTTAATAAAAATGAAACTGAATCAACAACGTCTTCTTGACTAGTAACAGTCCACAGAGTTCAATGATGATTCCATAGTTGGCACAACTGATAACGGTAACAAGAAAACATAATCATAAAACACTACTGCCATCTAGCGTAATGTTGAGATGGTACAATAATAATAATAATAATAATAATAATAATAATAATAATAATAATAATAATAATAATAATAATAATTTGTCAGAAAGCAGTGTACAAGGCCTGGATATGACATCGTCAGGTTCGATAGTTGATACCTTTGAAGACAGTTGTATTTTCATAAGCCAATTAATATTTTATTGTATTGGAGTACTTTGTTACTTCTAATCTTTATATACTTTCTTCTAATAGTGTAATAGTCAATTAAATCCCACTCGAGTTTTGATTTTCTCTAGATAAATCAAAACCTCTAGTGAGATTACTGTTGATAATAAATGCTTACAGTTTTGACCTTAAGTGTATGGAACTGTAATCAGAACAAATGTAACTTTTCGTTTTGCAAAGGAATTTTAAAAAGTTACATTTGTTCGGATCAAATATCTGCACATATAAGTTAAGGAACTAAACTAAAATTATTTCAGTCATTTATTAGCCTATCATAATGAATTAAACTTCCTTGAGGCTCTTTGAAGCGTGAAAAATTATTGAAAGATCACTTAACTTTCCCTGAATTTTATTTGATAACGTTGAAGAAACTGTTCACGGTTAATAAAACCCTTCCGTACATTGGCAATAAATATGAGGAAATAGACAAAAAAAATCGCGTGTTGTCAAGCGTTTTATATTTCGTAGTAAAGCAGATAAAATTCCTCGAAATGCAGTAAGTACAACTTTACAGCCCGTTTGCTCTTAGGATCCTGCGAAGTACGAAACATCTCCATAAAACAAACGAGAGCAGACGGAAATTTAGTGGCATTAGCACTCGTTGGGTCTGATACAAATCCTTCAGTTGTTACTTATATTGCAGTATGTGTTCATTTCGTAAGCCATACCCAAACATTGTGCACAACTTGTGACAATGCAGTTCGAACACACGATAGTAATAATGGATGCTGTGCCGTCCGAGTAGAGTAGGGCACTCGAAGTCAGTATAATAAAGTAGAAGCTGGGAAAAGACACAGAGGTTTTGATGCCATCTACAGACTCAGACGAATTTACTAACGTAAGACTAGGAGAGTTTCTGTCAGATGCGTTTCCAATTCACTGTGGGCTAAAGCAAGGAGATGCACTATCACCTTTACTTTTTAACTTTGCTCTAGAGTATGCCATTAGGAAAGTCCAGGATAACAGAGAGGGTTTGGAATTGAACGGGTTACATCAGCTGCTTGTCTATGCGGATGACGTGAATATGTTAGCAGAAAATACACAAACGATCAGGGAAAACACGGGAATTTTACTGGAACGAAGTAAAGAGATAGGTTTGGAAGTAAATCCTGAAAAGACAAATTACATGATTATGTCTCGTGACGAGAATATTTTACGAAATGGAAATATAAAAATTGGAAATTTATCTTTTGAAGAGGTGGAGAAGTTCAAATATCTTGGAGGAACAGTAACAAATATAAATTATACTCGGGAGGAAATTAAACACAGAATAAATATGGGAAATGTTTGTTATTATTCGGTTGAGAAGTTTTTATCATCCAGTCTGCTGTCAAAAAATGTGAAAGTTAGAATTTATAAAACAGTTATATTACCGGTTGTTCTTTATGGTTGTGAAACTTGGACTCTCACTTTGAGAGAAGAACATAGGCGAAGGGTGTTTGAGAATAAGGTGCTTAGGAAAATATTTGGGGCTAAGAGGGTTGAAGTTACAGGAGAATGGAGAAAGTTACACAACACAGAACTGCACGTATTGTATTCTTCACCTGACATACAGTAATTAGAAACATTAAATTCAGACTTTTGAGATGGGCAGGGCATGTAGCACGTATGGATGAATCCAGAAATGCATATAGAGTGTTAGCTGGGAGGCCGGAGGGAAAAAGACCTTTAGAGATGCCGAGACGTAGATGGGAAGATAATATTAAAATGGATATGAGGGAGGTGAGATATGATGATAGTGAATGGATTAATCTTGCTCAGGATAGGGACCGCTGGCGGGCTTATGTGAGGGCGGCAATGAATCTTCGGGATCCCTTAAGAGCCAGTAAGTAAGTAAGACGCGGTTATTCGCTATCGACAGACTCATTTCACTTCCTTCATTTTCTCCTATTTTTTCTGGTTTCTTTTATCGATCTGTTTTATTCTTAGTGGTATAATATCTTGGAATGTAACAAAATTTGTTATTCTTTTATTTATAAAACTCCGCCTTCTGCTTTCATGCAGGTGTACATAACTGTTTGTAACGACTGCACTGCTTATGTCATCCTGAAAAGTAAGGTTGCGTTGTTTACTAGCAGTGGAAGTCTCAAGTGAAAATTGTCTGATATTTGCCGCGTGCCACAGACCTAACACATCCAACGTTTCGGAGCTCCATATCGGCCTCATCTGAAGCTGCTATCCAGATAAGTGGAGCCGGTGTGGCTGGATTTTCTGAGATTTGGACTCGCGGGGATTTGAGGCCTAGCCCCTTAGGCCTATGTCTGTTTCTGGGTGCATCGTTTGATTGCGTACCACTCTAGGAAACTGTAACAAAAATTACACTTTGCCCCTTATAGGATTTTCTTCTTGAAGCTTCATTTGTTCATTCATGGCACAGCTTGTGCTTCTACCACGTGATTGGTCAAATGGAATGCGCTACCTGTGTTTATTATGTCGACGGGTCCGTTGTCATTTGTTCTTGTAGTTTAGGAGGTTGTATGCGTCGCAGAATTTCCTGAAAGAAACCACCTAGCCATCCTAGATGTCGTCACTTTCTCTAGGAAATTCAAACGCTTCCGAATTAATTCGTAAATTAATAATGTATTCTGATGTTTCTTTATTTTCATAATTTATCTTCATGCAAGGTAGCCATGTTAAAATAGTTGCAGTAGATTTGTGATTTCGGTATCAGATGAACTTGGAAAAGAGTCACGTGAAACGTTGTTTTAATGTGTAAAAGCTTAACGAGATATTTAAGGTAATTTTAATTTATTTTAATGTACCGAAGTACATATGATATTTCCATGCAGATATTCTGCGTCATCATATGATATGCGTAAATCACTTCGTGATTTAAGACGGCGCTTATTCCGTCGGATCCCGGCCAACTAGTCACTCATACCGAGTGCACCTCAGCACATGTGTGGACTTCGGTCCTGCGTTCATAGACATCTATGACGTAGTGCAGAGGGCGGCCACTAGAGGGAACCCAAGAGTTGGAGCTTAATCTGAGACGATTCTAACCGGCGTCGGAGTTGTATCCGGTGTGGCTTAGTGGATAAAGCATCAGCACGTAGAGCTGAAAACCCGGGTTCAAATCCCGGCGCCGGAGAGAATTTTTCTTCGTTCCATTACTCTTTCAATTTTAATTTAATAAAAATTATTGTTGGTACACAACTGAAGCTGATTAATAAATCTGGGAATATGAAGATGGAAACTATTAATGCGATAGCCTATACAGTATATTGCGATACAAATGTGGTTAGTGCATTATAACAGAACCGAGGAAACAGTTTCAAAAAACGAGACGAAGCCGAGTTTTTTCAGTTTCCGAGATTCAGTTACGCATTTAACGCATATGTAATGCACGTAATTTTTTGGGCGGTCGTCATTTAAATAAATTGGTTTATAATTTTGAATATTGCATAAATTTGTTTGATATATAATAATTTTTCCGATAAGGAAATTTGAACGTCGTTGCCAAGGCAGTATGTAGGTTATTTTGTTTCAGTGTAAACAGGCATTGTTCTTTCCGGTAATGAAATTTGTATTAACCTGATCAATATAATATGAGTTTAAATAGAAGTTTTGTAATCATTTAATGATTATGGCCACAATTTAGGTCACGTAGAACTTGTGTGCACTCAAAAGCTGGGTTCTGGCGTCCTGCCAGCCCATTTTAGTTTTGTGGATATGAAGGAAAAATTGTGACAGTGTCGTGTTTAGTTCCTGGGGTAGCTCAGTCGGTAGAGCATTCACGCGCTAAGCGAAGGATGCCGGGATCGATACCCGGCCCCGGAACAATTTTACCTTGAAATTATCAATTGTATTTTCTAGAGACTAAGCCACATGGAATGAGGAAGTGATTATGAAGTAGTTAACGAGGTGGCTCCGCCATTTTAAATTTCAATTCGAGGGGTATGAAGAAATATATGAAAAGAAATATTAAACTTTAATTTCAAATTCCAAACATCCTTAGAATCCCAGTCATGCTCACAATAACAATCACGAACAGCATAAACGTTTCACGCAATTACAAGAATTGGATGAATTCACTGTCACTATTTTTATAATGTCATTGATTCCGTAGGAAGGCGGAGAGATAGTAGAGTCGTCTGGTTTTGCTACCCTGAGCGATATTTTACAATATTGTTGTAGCAAAGCACAATTTTACTAGCTATCGCTTTGTAACGATGTTATATTTTGTACTTAGGTCATAGCCATCTCATAACGAGCATGTATGTATTTATTTACACTGCAAGTGGGCAAGCACCCGGTGACAGTGGTATACACAATATAAACAATACACAATAAAATGATAAACCATACACAATACAATTATATGCACAATACAATAAGACAACACAATACAATTTAACACAATAATTACAATTAATAATAAAACATAAAATACCTAATTTTACAATACAACCTACATATGTATAGGCCCTACATAAGTTTCAATAGTCTTTCACTTTACTCTAATCTCACTCACTGTAGTGGCACTATGACGCATTTCACTGACACTTTAGAACACATTTCAATGACGCTATAAATTATCACGGACCGGAACTATTCACTGCACTGTAAAACCATAACTTCACTGACTCACCTCGCTTCACTGATACAACAGTTAAAATAGACAAATAATTACACCCTTATGCATACTTATAAACATAACTACATTTAAGCTAAACATTTCTAGTCTAAGGCCCTCTTACACGCTATTTTTAAATAATTTACAATTCAAACCAAGGGAGTAACTCGTCAGGCTAAATAAATACATGTCACCTTAAAAAATTAAATGTTAAATGTCACTTTAATTTTAATTTGCACTTTATACACAACTTTTTAAGTTATTCTTGAATCTTCTTAAGGAAGGACAGCCCTCAAAGACCGCTGCAGGTAGGTCATTCAAATCATTTATAGTTCTATTTAAAAATGAGAATTTACCTACATCCGTTTTCTGTTTCCTACATTTGATTTTAAAATCATGATCGTTCCCACCATAGTACGTTGGCTTTTGTAACCGAGCCGTTATGTCTACCCATGCTTTCTGACCTAGATGTGCTCTATACAGTAATGTTATTCTAGTTTTCCTACGTCTGTTTTCTAAAGTTTCCCATTTAAGTTCTTTTATCGTATCGTTTTCATCTTCTTTTTTACCTTTAACAATGTATTTAATGTAAATGTTACGTACACTACTCGTAAGTACTGAGTGTTTCGTATTATGTAAATCCCACTCTAAGAGTTCATAAGTGTTATACAGTTTTACATAAAGACTTAATGTAAATTGCATCCATTTAAAATTGAAGTACTATGTTTCTGTTGCAGTTGTCGACTAGTTGGGGGACGATTTTGCACGCTGCCATCCCTTCGTATGAAGATAGGTGAGTGTGTTCAATGTGCCAAAAGGCTTAACATCAATCTAGCTTGAGGTCGTTGTCATTGTGTGTCTGTTGGGTAACAACCATTTTAAGTCACAGAATTAATGCTATCTATCGTGTTCCGTGCACGAATGTGTAATCGCAGGGCTCAGAGATTTTCTCGATAATTATTCAAGCTCGTGGTAAGGCCACGCCAGAGATCTGCCGCAGCCTTACGACTGACCTATAAAATGCCCAAGTTGTTACGGTGTTTAACCTTGGCCTATCACCTTGTGTAAACCAGCTTCCAGACCATCGCTCGCTCGACCATTTGTATTCCCTCTAATAACGTCTATTAGAAAGAATCGGTAGCTCAAGGCGTGGCCTTCTGTACGACGTTACTAAGGAAACTGACGCAAACAATAGCTTTCAGTTGTTTCTTTGTCATTGAAATTTCTCGTAATCCGAAATATCAATATGTATTGTTCTACTCTAACAGAGATTCTTACTATTAAAATCACGGGACTCGTTTAAGATATGCATCGTCAGTTATAATATATATATATATATATATATATATATATATATATATATATATATATGTCTTCCGTGTCTATTCTCACTACCTACAGTATTCTTTTACCTCTCCGATTTATGTATTGCCAGTGAATGAGTTAGCAGCCATACGAAGTCTCTTACAACTTATCCTGAATATTATGTTGGCTCCAAGCATTTGCATTTCTGGCATGTTTTCCTTTTATCTTAATTTTTAATGTTTCCGGCGTTTAGTTTCTAAATTATTCGAATTTATTCGTAACGCAGTGTCTTGTGATATTTGAAGAAGAGGAGGTCTACAGGGTGGTTGAGTTAAAAGCGTGAAAAAATTTAAGAAATAGGGGATGTTCCACAGAACATTTTGGAGCCTAATTTAAAGTTTAAGGGCCATATTCATAGATATTCTTAGCGCGGGCATCCGGTGGATGATCAGCGAACTAACGTTTTTCGTATTCATAAACCAGTGTTAGCGATATATGTATATGATATGATATGATATGATATGATATGATATGATATGATATGATATGATATGATATGATATGATATATGACATGATATGATATGATATGATATGATAGATATGATATGATATGATATGATATATGACATGACATGACATGATATGATATGATATGATATGATATGATATGATATGATATGATATGATATGATATATGACATGACATGACATGACATGACATGACATGATATGATATGAATCCTGTACAAGTAATCAGTCGATAGCCGGGGCTAGTTTAGCACGCTCGTAGCGTGCAAAATGTCTATGCATAGCACACTAAAATTTTACATTCATGGTATCCAGTAGACATAATGCTAATGTAGTGTATTTTACTGTACACTATTCAATCTTTGTATTCCGATGTCCCCATCGCGCTAAGAACACGGGGCTTTTCCATTTACAACTCACTTCTGATTTTGCGCTTTGAGTGATGTATTGCTGTTTCTGAGAACGGCTGATGCTGCAGTTGGAGATGTATGTATGTATGTATGTATGTATGTATGTATGTATGTATGTATGTATGTATGTATGTATGTATGTATGTATGTATGTATGTATGTATTTATTTACACTGCAAGTGGGCAAGCACTCAGTGGCAGTGGTATACACAATATAAACAATACACAAAAAATAATCAATACACAATAAATTTACAATACACAATACAATTATACAATACACAATACAATTTTATACACAATACAATAAGAATACACAATATAATTTAAGACAATAATAATAAAACATAAATAAAATACCTAATTTTACAACACAACCTACATAATTATGTATAGGCCCTACATAAGTTTCAATAGTCTTTCACTTTACTCTCATCTCACTCACTGTAGTGGCACTATGACGCATTTCACTGACACTTTAGGACACATTTCACTGACACACTATAACACATTTCACTGACACTATAGAACACATTTCATTGACGCTATAAATTATCACTGATCGGAACTATTCGGAACCATAACTTCACTGACTCACCTCGCTTCACTGATACAACAGTTCAAATAAGTCAAATAATTACACCCTTATGCATACTTATAAACAGAACTACATTTAAGCTAAACATTTCTAGTCTAAGGCTCTCATACACGCTATTTTTAAATAATTTACAATTGAAACCAAGGAAGTAATGCGTTTAATTGTGTAAGTGTAGTTTCAAAATGTTACGTATCCAATGCTAGCCTTGACAAGGCTATCTCGATATTTAATTCTTATTCATCATCCAATCCTTTATATCTGGAGGATGTTTCACATTTGTCGGTATTTTGTTTTGTAGGTATTTGATACTTTTTATAAGAAGATTTTAAGTAATTATTACATAGTATTGTATTGGTTTTTTCGGCCCTAATATATTTTTAAGTTATATAGTTAAGCCTGTAAATTTATTTAAGCATAATTTCACCTTGTCGTTGCATGCATCTATTTTTAAATTTGACTTGATACTTATTTACTTACTTGCTTTTACGGAACCCGGAGGTTCATTGCCGCCCTCACATAAGCCCGCCATTGGTCCCTATCCTGAGCAACATTAATCCATTCTCTATCATCATATCCCACCTCCCTCAAATCCATTTTAATATTATCTTCTCATCTACATCTCGGCCTCCCCAAAGGTCTTTTTCCCTCCGACCTCCCAATTAGGCTAACACTCTATATGTATTTCTGGATTCGCCCATACGTGCTACATGCCTTGCCCAACTCAAACGTCTGGATTTAATGTTCCTAATTATGTCAGGTGAAGAATACAATGCGTGTAGTTCTGCGTTGTGTAACTTTCTCCATTCTCCTGTAACTTCATCCCTCTTAGCCCCAAATATTTTCCTAAGCATCTTATTCTCAAACACTCTTAACCTATGTTCCTCTCTGAAAGTGAGAGTACAAGTTTCACAACCAGACAGAACAACCGGTAATATAACTGTTTTATAAATTCTAACTTTCAGATTTTTTTACAGAAGACTGGATGATAAAAGCTTCTCAATCGAATAATAACAGGCATTTCCTATAAATTTTGACTTGATACAGTTTCTAAATTGTTTGTATCCGTTTTTGTGTTTAGCCTATGTCAAGGATTTCTTCAAGGGACAAAAATAGCCGTAGATGCTATCACATCCTAGAAATGAAATTCAGTGTATTTTATTTTCATCAACATTCGCTCGTTGTGAAACTTGAAGATATATTCGTTGCACACATATTCAGTTGGTGTAGACCAACTCGATGATATGTTAAAACGAAGTTGGACATTATTCGCGCCACGTTGCCATTTTCACAATGTGCCCAAGTGATTACACAGCCCAGTATCCGGGCGATGTATTACAACAACTTAACATCAATCACGACGGGTGTGGAAACTGGAGCAAACTCTCACCTGTGCCCCGGGGGCAAAGTGCCAGGGAGGGGCACTCACACGCCGAGTGGGTCGCCCGCCCGTCCGCCCGCCGGATTTTGATGGCTCTGCTACTGCAGTGTTGCCAGGAAACTGCGACGCGCTTCCTACTACGATAACATCTGCAGAGATTCTCCTGTTGAAGTTTCCGGAAGGTTGACTCCCCCGCGGGCTCTCTGGAAGATAATGAAAGTGGAATTCAAAGTCCTGCAGCTCGAACGACTTTGCATTCGATTTCACTGACGATAGAAATTCAATAATGATTACACTCCTATCGTTATACAGCTGGCCTTCGTACAGCTTATCCTGCACACTCGTAAAAAATTTGTCTCTTTAATACCATCATTTTAGAAATAATCCTTCTTCTGGTCAAAATTATCAAATCGCCTTTAGGTATGATCACCAATATTATTCTACCGGATAGTTTTTACTATTGTTTGGTAGCTAACAGACGTCTGCATCGGACGTTTTCGCTCGAGCGTCAAGTAGTTCATAGCATAATCCGATAGGTAGCGCACATGCATGATGGGTAAAATTGTCACGAGCGATAAATCCTCGAACGGTATAAGCCGAGCGTTAGACATTCGTTCTTGTTACAGTGATGAACTGTGTAGTAACATCGTAGATGTTTATCATTTCAAAACTTTGCAGTGTTTAACTAACCTCTCCATAGTGCAACTACAAAACTTGCTTTAAAATGCAATATAAATGTTTTAGGTAAATGTTTTTTTTTTTCCAAACAGGAGTGATTTTGTTTTTGCCACATCTGATAGATGTTATTGGATGTAAATGTAATTATTATAAACGGAGAACACAATCACGATAATGCAAGAACTGTATCAAGTTTTCTAGTAATAATAATAATAATAATAGTAATAATAATAATAATAATAATAATAATAATAATAATAATAATAATCTCTAATAATTAGTTTATCAATCTTTGCGTCTGTAACAGTTGTGCAGCATGATTATTCGTTTTATTATATTTTCTGTGACGTTATCTCTGTACTAATATTGTTATTAATCTACTGCTATATCAATAATATTTTGTAAAACGTTTCTGCATTGTCGCAGTATATAGGCGGAACACTATGTCATATCATCAAATATTGAATAATTATTAATTAGCAATAATAACTGTATATCGAAGTTTTTCATACTATTTTATTTATAACTTCATGTTCCTGTTTTGGTACGTTCCATTAAACGTTTGTCATAAACGTAGAAAATAAAGCCTTATTTTTACCGTGTGAGCAAAACATTCTATGTGTATCTTATCTGTCACCTTCCATACAAGATAATGCATGTCGGTGAGATGACCTTGTACTGTGCTTCTATTTATTACGAGCGTATCACGACCGATCGTATCTCACTCGAGCGTGCGACACTCGAGTTCAAGCGAGCGATTTAAGTCCAATCAGCACTCTGTAAGCAGTAAATGTAATCATTAAATATTTTGTCGTCTTCTTTTTCTTTAAAAGAGGTATGGAATCCCCTTTTCCCATTACTTTTAATGACTATAGAATTCACAATTTCCAAGATTGGCTCTATCTTCATCTTAAGTGAAGAAATGGGAAAAGAGTAAGTTACCTACCCTTTTCATTTCAATTTTTACCTTAAGATGAATAAAGAGCTGATATTCGAAAAGTTATAGTCCCTTATTCTTTAACAGTAATGCGAAAAATTCTAAAATATATTTAAGAACTGTATGAAGGTAATCAAATTAAAGAAGGATTTAAGTAATGTAGAGCAGCCGTGGCGAGAACGTGACTCGCGAGACATTGTGGCTCGCAGTGATATAGCTGTGCATTTCGCTTGCTTCTAACCTCCGCCAACCCCCACCCTCTCACTCACTGGATTCAAACTCCGTTCCATTTGTATTTGTCTCTGGCCTGCGAGTGGCATATGTCTCTCTCGAAACCATGTACGAAAGTTCCAAGTAGGATGGGAGGACGCATTTTTTTGCTGTAAATATGATGAGAATATTAAATGTATGATTTGTTCACAAGTATTACGAGGAAAACGGTTGTATAACATAAAACGGCATTATACTACATGTTACTGATGAAACATTAAAAGGTTAAGTGTTATTTTTGTTGTTATCATCATCATCATCGTCATCGTCATCATCATTATCATCGTCATCTCTGTACGTCGACCCTTTTTCAGCAGATGTACGAATAATGCGGTTAGATCTTCAATTTGAACTCACTGATTTACTATGTGATGTCAAATGAAAGCTAGATGTAAGGACTTGACAAATGTTGAACTTTCAAATCTTTGCCAAAAAATAAATATCCGAAGCTTCGTTCTTTCGCTTGCTCTGTTGAAGCCATGTTCGCTACAGCTTACGTTAGTGAAAAATTATTTTCAACAATTAAAATAATAAAAACAAAATTTAGATCACGACTGACAGATCAACTACGACTGGCAGTAAGTGACATAATTCCTGATTTTGAAAGTTTGTCGCAGAGACATTCTGAAGACAGTTAATTTTAGGTTGTGATAATGTGTCCTATGTTTTCTTATTCATTTCTTTCTTCGTTACACGTACTAAACATTAGTTTGTAGCCTTGTACTGTATAAAATTATATTTAAGTGCTTGACGTAAGGAAAATGAAAATCCGTTAATAAGTCAGACAGTTGCTTCACTTCCCCTTCGGGTGTCCGCCACCTTCCATAGGTGCTATGCACGTTGCAGGTTACACAGTGGCTCGGCGCACGATCACATTTTCGCCACGGCTGACATAGAGGAAAACCATAGAAATGACATAGACTACTATAATGCTCAAAACCTCAACTAAAGCAATGGAAAATAGAAAGAACCATGAGATGACAAAATAAGAAATTACTTACTAAAACATGAAGAAATATAATTAGCAAAAGTGCACATTGAAATTGTGAAGCATGTGAAGGCGTCATGTGCATGAGAAAGCAGCTTGGGAATTCCTGAACATAAAGGGAATAGGTCTAAAGCGCAACCCTGACAATTACAAAGTTATAACATTGTTGAAAACAACACGGAAATTGATGACAGAGATGTTACTCGATAGATAAGCCATATTTAGACATTAGTGAAGAACGACATTTGCAGTGTTTATAGTGCGACAGAAAAAGGCAATTTAATATAATGCACCGGCATTCCTATGTTTTATTGATCTGTAAAATGCTTTCGGTCGAATAAGATACAGCACATATTACTTCTGAAAGAGGAAATGCACCGATATCTGCATAGAAATAATAGGAGATATAAATTTTAACATACAGAACAGAGTTGAAATAGCGATCGGACGGACAGACGAAATAGCATTTAATGATGGAATTAGACAAGGAGATTCGTTAAGTCCAGCAAGGGATAGAATGTTCAGAAATATAAATACTTTACCAGGATCGAAATGGGGAATAAATACTGACGTGTGTTATGCGGATCAAGTAATAAGTAATAATATATATACAGGGAAATTGGAAATTTATTGCTATTTTGAAGAGGTGGAGAAGTTCAAATATCTTGGTGCAACAGTAACAAATATAAATTACACTCGGAAGGAAATTAAACACAGAATAAATATGGGAAATGTCTGTTATTATTCGGTTGAGAAGCTTTTGTCATCTAGTCTTCTGTCAAAAAATCTGAAAGTTAGAATTTATAGAACAGTTATATTACCGGTTGTTCTGTATGGTTGTGAAACTTGGACTCTCACTCTGAGAGAGGAACAGAGATTAAGGGTGTTTGAGAATAAGGTGCTCAGGAAAATATTTGGGGCTAAGAGGGATGAAGTTACAGGAGAATGGAGAAAGTTACACAACACAGAACTGCACGCAGTGTATTCTTCACATGACATAATTAGGAACATTAAATCCAGACGTTTGAGTTGGGCAGGGCATGTAGCACGTATGGGCGAATCCAGAAATGCATATAGAATGTTGGTTGGGAGGCCGGAGGGAAAAATACCTTTAGGGAGGCCGAGACGTAGATGGGAAGATAATATTAAAATGTATTTGAGGGAGGTGAGATATGATGATAGAGAATGGATTAATCTTGCTCAGGATAGGGACCAATGGCGGGCTTATGTGAGGGCGGCAATGAACCTCCGGGTTCCATAAAAGCCAGTAAATAAGTATATATACAGGGTGTTAAAAATAACGTTTACAACGCTTCAGGGATGATAGAGGAGGTAAAAACAAACATCTTTTTTAAGTGACAGAACTTCAGCAGATGCGCCATTTTGCCGCAAGATGACCTGAAGGGTAGATGTCTTGACTTCCGTCACAACACACACTGGTTAGTTCTGTTTGTACTGCTGTGCCTGCAACAAGTTAAAAATATCCCCAACAGTCTCCGTGGTGGTGATTATTCTGTTTTTCTACGCGACTTCCTACCAGGACTATTAGAAAATATCCCATTGAACAACAGAGAACGAATATGGTTTCAGCATGACGGTGCCCTCCACACTTTGATCGTCGTGTGAAGAACCACCTAAATGCTACATTCTCCGATCGTTGGATTGGCAGGGGTGGGCCGGTACCGTGGCCACCTCGATCACCGGACCTAACCCACTGGATTTCTTTTTGTGGGGAGACATGAAACTTCTTGTGTATGAGACATCGATCGATACGGCAGAAGATTTAGTTGCTCGCGTTGTTGAAGCTGCACATGTTATTCGAGATAATGTTAGCCTTTTTGAGCGTTGGAGTCACTGCATAGTACGAAGGTACCAGTTGTGCAATGCCTTCAATGGACAGCAGTTTGAACACCACCTCTAAAACGACAATTGGTTCTCGTTCCTTATGGATTACACTAACACTTACGTACACAATAAACGGGGCATCTGTCAAAGTTTTGTCACTTACAAAAGATGTTTGTTTTTACCTCCTTCAACATCCCTGAAACGTTGTAAACGTTATTTTTAACACACTGTATATATATATATATATATATATATGTATATATATATACTGTATTTCGCTAAGGTATAGAATTAAGTAATGGAAAACTTATGAGAAGTTCTTTAAAATGAGTGATCATGAAATTGGTAACGTTATTGGAGCAGTCGTGAGGATCGATCGATCGATCAATGAATCAGTTAGAGGTGAAGTCTTCGCTGATATGTCATAGATATAGGCCTACTGTATTATGTTCCACTGAAAAGAAAACGTATTTTCTTCTTATAATGGCATTAATCGGGAAGGTCCAGTATTCTAATGCTAAAATAACTCGTAAATCATTTTAAATAGATTTATTTAGGGTAAGAAATATCTATCTTTGAATTTATGTAGGAGATTTAAATAGAATTTATCTTGGATAATTGTCCGTTGTCTATGATTGTCCTGTGCTATCCATGAGGTGACCGAATTCTGTATCAGTCCCACATCCAAGAAAGTCAGGAATATGTGGATGTCTAGTGTGGATTAAGAGACAATGTTACACCGAAATGGTCTATAAGCCGACACTACAAAGGAGGTAAAACGCAGGAGGAAACGAAGAAACGAAGAAAGAATGAGAGAAAGAAAGAAATAAACAAGGAAGGAATTAAAGAAACAAACAAACAAGTATTTAAACAAAAATAGAAATTTGAATAAATTGATCTTTTCCTTCGGAAAACGTATTATTTGTCTTTCTCGTGTTAAATTTTACATTACCTTGTTAACATGTTTCAGCCTCCTATTGGCCATCTTCAGAACTGGTTGTTGCTGGTCTTGGCGCCTTTCATTTTGTTTCCTGTGAGAGTGTATTTGTGTAGTGTAATGTGGAGTCAATCAAGATGTGTGTAATCAAGATGTATTATCTTTTCCTTAAGACTTCGAAATCGTTAAGATTATGGCTTGATTGTTAAATTTAAAATACCGACACTACTTTCTTTGTTTTTCTTTCGCTTTATTGTGTTTCTCAGTATATTGTTAAGAGAGTTTGTATACTGAATTAAATGAAAGTGGATTATAAATTATTTTCATTTTAATTGTACGATTATAATTGAAAATTTAAACGCATAATTAATGATTATACAGCTACGGTTACCCGAAGAAAGATTGGACACATTACAATATTTGAAGTTCCAGATAGAAGACATTGCGCATGATCCGAGATCTAGATTAAAAACAGACAAGATAACGCGTAATTGAGTTATTTAAATTCACTCTAAATTCGGTTTGTTGCTGAAACTTATTTCGAAACTCGTTTCAAAAACTGTAAAAGAAATGTTAATTTGTTGCAAATAATGGATAGGTACAGTAGTGGCAAAAAAAACCGGACCGACCCTGTTTTCAGAGCCTTGTTCCCGCCAGAGCACGATAGACTGGTAACTAAGACTTTCGTGGTTCGAATCCTGCCTGGGAAGGAAACTTTTTTTGTTCCTTATTAAAATTTATTCCCAACAC
>NC_091132.1:2085000-2092500 GCF_040183065.1 Periplaneta americana | reverse complement strand
GGAAAAATAAAGTAATGACTGTGTAAAATAATAATAATACTTACTTACTTACAAATGGCTTTTAAGAAACCCGAAGGTTCATTGCCGCCCTCACATAAGCCCGCCAGCGGTCCCTATCCTGTGCAAGATTAATCCATTCTCTATCATCATACCCCACCTCCCTCAAATCCATTTTAATATTATCCTCCCATCCACGTCTCGGCCTCCCTAAAGGTCTTTTTCCCTCCGGTCTCCCAACTAACACTCTATATGCATTTCTGGATTCGCCCATACGTGCTACATGCCCTACCCATCTCAAACGTCTGGATTTAATGTTCCTAATTATGTCAGGTGAAGAATACAATGCGTGCAGTTCTGTGTTGTGTAACTTTCTCCATTCTCCTGTAACTTCATCCCGCTTAGCCCCGAATATTTTCCTTAGCACCTTATTCTCAAACACCCTGAACCTATGTTCCTCTCTCAGAATAATAATAATAATAATAATAATAATAATAATAATAATAATAATAATAATAATAGTAATAATAATAAATAAAAATCGACAGCGACATGCGAAAGCCAATAGTTCGATTTGGAAAATGCCTAAATATGTGTGGGGAAAGGAGCTGTAGGTCCATGATCTATCTCTTTAGGCTCATCCCGACATTTGTCTTAGCGCCTAGGAAAACCACGGTAAACTAAAGGTAGGATGAATTGCCTTAATTTAGGAAAGCAATGAATTAGCTCTGAGATTATCAATAAAATAATTGGCATTATCGACCCTGACGTTGTGAACTGTCCGTGTTCTATTATCAGTGATATGTCACCGCTAGACAGGATGTTGGAATGATTCTGGCATAAGATAGGGTGGAGGTGGGTTCTGATCCTGAGGCTCGACCAGATAGCAGATGCTTTCCTCTTAATGCTGTACCACCACTAGGCCTACCACCGACACCGTTAGCTACTTGGACGTTCGCAGGGATATATATTTTGTAATTTATTCAGTACTCCGCAACGGGTGAGACTCATATTTAGGGTTATACAAGACAGATGCGTATGTTGCACAGCGTAACTTAACAAATCATGAAACTGCAGTCTGTGAAAAACGTACACTATGACTAGAATTAAAGACAGAAAATTAAAAATAGTAAGATAACATTAAACTTTTAAGGATAAAGAAGAGAAAGTTTGAACTCATAAAATAAATAAAGCAACTGAAAAAAAAAAAAAAAAAAAAAAAAAAAAATCTTCTCAAAAACGTTTATTTTTTTATTTTTTTTTTACATTTCATAAAACACAGGGAAATTGGTGAGGTGCAGTTGTCCTTTGCTCTTCTTTTATTTCTTTATATTTGTGGTTTTTATTTGGAACACATGTTAGTGGCATCACAGAACATTCTTCATTTCCACTTTCATGATGTTGATAAATATTATTTAAATCTGCGCATCCCAGTTTTTCTATAATGTGTTATAGTCTCTTCATTATTATTATTATTATTATTATTATTATTATTATTATTATTATTATTATTATTATTATTATTATTATTATTTAAGTTTGCAAGTAAATCCCGAAAAGGCAAAGTATATGATTATGTCTCGTGACGAGAATATTGTATGAAATGGAAATATAAAAACTGGAAATTTATCCTTTGAAGAGGTGGAAAAATTCAAATACCTGCGAGCAACAGTAACAAATGCAGACTATATGATACTCGGGAGGAAATTAAACACAGAATAAATATGGGAAATGCCTGTTATTATTCGTTTCACAAGCTTTTATCAACCAGTTTTCTGTCAAAAAAATCTGAAGGTTAGAATTTATAAAACAGTTATACTACCAGTTGTTCTTTATGGTTGTGAAACTTGGACTCTCACTTTGAGAGAGGAACATAGGTTAAGAGTGTTTGAGAATAAGGTGCTTAGGAAAATATTTGGGGTTAAGAGGGATGAAGTTATAGGAGAATGGAGAAAGTTACACAACTCAGAACTGCACGCATTGTATTCTTCACCTGACATAGTTAGGAACATTAAATCCAGACGTTTGCGATGGGCAGGGCATGTAGCACGTATAGGCGAATCCAGAAATGCATAAGTATAGAGTGTTAGTTGGGAGGCGGAGGGAAAAAGACCTTTAGGGAAGGCCGAGACGTGGATGGGAAGACAATATTAAAATGGATTTGAGGGAGATGGGATATGATGATAGAGAATGGATTAATCTTGCTCAGGATAGGGACCAATGGCGAGCTTATGTGAGGGCGGCAATGAACCTTCGGGTTCCTTAAAAGCCAATAAGTAAGTAAGTAAGTAAGTAAGTATTACGCTTCTCGACACCAACACCGTCATCATCGCCACTTCATTGCTAGTAGTTGGTTTTGTCAAAGGAAATATTTGAGTCCTATTCTGAAACTTTGACCGTCTAGTATTAAGTTGTCTTCAAAGAAGTGGAATTTAAGATGATTAAATTGAAGGATTGTGGTGTTGCAGAGTCAACTGCTAGTCTGTGGATGAAATTGGCTCGTGATCTAGACAGGGGAATCACATTTGCAGCCTGTTTGAAGCATTTGCTGACAGGATTATAAAATGATTGGAGCGATCTGGTAACCTGTTTGGGTGATTGAAGAGTGGGCGATTGTGTCTTCCCCGGCCCTGCGGGGCGCCGCTTGCGGAACCAGATTCGGATCCCAGATATTCTTGAGAACGGCGCCAGCTTTGCTATAGCTTTATTCAGGGGTATCGAAATCTTTTCTGAAATTAAATAGACGTGTATTGCGAAAATAATATTATAATATCACTTCTATGAATAACGCTTAAGACTGAAATACAGTAGTACATAAGGAAGACATTTGTACGATATTTATGTTTGTAAATAATTAAAAATTATATATGACTTAATGTTTCGTACACTGTATACGGGATATTCCATATAAAATCGATCAGTAAAAATCCTCGCATTTTTTATACTCTAATTTTTCCCTACTTGTACAAGCTGCTGAGGACAGTGCATTTTCAAAAATATACTATCGAAAGTCAAACGGTTTTCGTATTATTGAAACAAGCCTTTTTCAGCGCTCAGAACTCTGGAACCATTTACTGCAGAACATTGAACGAGAGCTTATTTTGAAGCTGACATTTGGTAGGTTATGTTAAGAAGTAATCCTTATTTTTATTGTACACAGAGAGACAGATAATCTGATTTTACTTGCTTTTAGGCTTTTTTGCCATTTGTAAAAATGTAAAATAAATATTGAGAAAAAAACCTTGCATTATTAAGAGGGATTTGGCATTGTTTGGTTAGTGGTACGTCAATAAGTTTCGAGGGTATTAAATAGATTATTTTCACACGCCTAGACTTGAACGGCGCAGTACCGCACGCACTGGCCGAGAGCTGAAGATAAGCAAGCGCTGGGCGTCAATTTACTCCTGTGTTCATGAAAACCTGTGATAAAGCTAGCACAGCCATGACTGCTAGACGACACATCACGTGTTTGTCTCCTGGCCTTGCTTGTCTCGGCTAGCTCCCGCCTCACAGTCAGCTGGTTACTTCACGCGCGTACTATTTATTTTCTTTATTTGATATTTTCAATACTTTCTTATCAACATACCATCAGTAAAAAATATGTGTTTATTTGTACTTTCAATGCGGGATCTAACTATATATTTTAAAAATATTTTTTCCTCGGCTTAATGAAGAAAAATCTAAATTTCTCCATTTACATAAAAAGTAAGAAAATCTGTTTATATGTCAATATAAACTTTAGTTTCTCAGTATCAAAATAAACCATGATTTTCATCATTGGGTGAAAGGGTTTCGGAGCCACAACAGTTTAGAGTTATAAATTTTATGAAAATACGATAAATTTAAATATTTTAAATTTAAACACTATGAAGTTCTGATGCCTCGAACTTTGCACAAAGCATTGTATCACAGTTTTCTAAGTACAAAAAAGTTGCATTGTATTTAGATATTGTAAGGTCAATTTTCTATATATTTCTGTCGATTTGAGATGGAATAGCTCATACGTAGACTATTTTCTGTTTTTCGTTGAACTCAAAATTCCAAATAGCGGAACTTTCTATATAAATTTAGTAACAGCTCCCATTCCTTCATACCTGTGAAATAAATTTTGTAAATAAAAAGGGAAAAGGAACTAGTCCTTTAAAATCAGATTCTGAGTCTGTTACCCGCCAAGTGACCAGCAGTACTGTGAAAACTAACCGTAATTGGGGTAGTTGTAAAACAGTACGTGTTTTGAACAGGCTATCGACCATGCGTACAAACTTTATCTGCATTCAAAAATAAATGACGATGTACAGTATCTAATTCTGCTAATACTCGTACTAACAGAACTTTTTTCTAATGTCCAAAAATACTTATTTATTATTACAATGACAATTATTGCAATCAGGAAACTACAAAAATACACATTGTATATAATAGAAACAAAAATACGTTAAAGAACTCTTATATACATAAAACAAGAAAGAATATGTCAAATATTTAAACACAACAGAAATATAAATTAAAAAATTTATCCACGTTTGAGTAAACGGTCGTGGTCCGGAGTTCAAAACCTCTCTGTAGATAAGCAGAAAGGAGAAGAAGTCAAAATGTACAATTAACGGTAACTAATACAATAGCACATATTACAAAAACAAGAGCCTATGTGACAAAATTCCTGCAGCAACATTGAAGCTAGTATATGGAGCTGTGGTCAGATCATCTGTGTTGAAAGGGGCGGAAATTTGAGGTTGGGAAAATGCGGGAAAATTAAATAAGATACAAACGAACTTCCTGAAAAGAATACTTGGAAATGGCAGAAGCACAGCTGATTGAGGGGTGCTAAAGGAGTTTGGGCTTCAAAACGAAGTAATTCATATGAAAGTTAGGGTGATAAAATACTGGTTAAAAATTATATTTGGGGATCAGTCGATTTGCTACAAAGTTCAACAAAGAGAGGGTTGGGAAAAAGGGTGGGTTATAATAATAATAATAATAATAATAATAATAATAATAATAATAATAATAATAATAATGATGATTTATTTTAGCTGGCAGAGTTAAGGCCGTAAGGCCTTCTCTTCCACACAACCAGCAAAAAGTGTATATACATATGCATGAACTTACAAAGATTTCAACAATTTGATTTAGATGAGAGTTACATGTATACAAGAGTTATTTACGAATTAAACAACAAAATACTATGAACTATTAATTAAACACTGAAATAAACTGTGTAGCAGAATTAAACTAAAATACATAGAATGTTAATATATTTCAAATTATATTAGATAATAGAAAGAGATTATTATGAGACAATTTTGAAAATGCAGCACAATCAGGATGATGTCTAAAGAAAAAAAGCAACAGTGTAGTCTGTAATATTTTAAATCAGTATGATTGGAGTGAAATGCTAATAAGGTTATCTTTTAAGCTGTTCTTAAAGGTGTTTGTTGTCTTGCAGCCCCTAATACTTTGTGACAAGGAATTCCATTGACGCGAGGTGGATATTGTAAAAGATGAGGAATAACAAGATGTTCTATGAAGAGATATATTTAGCGTGCCACAGATAAGTGATCTGGTATTTACGTCGTGGTTAGAGTATAGATAAGAAAAACGAGACGAAAGGTAATTTGGTGTTGAGGTGTGCAGAATTCGAAAGAGTAAAGACAAAGAGTGTAAAGTTCTGCGTTCTTTAAGTCGGAGCCACGAGAGACTTGTGAAGGACGGTGATATGTGATCATATCGTCGGATGTTGCACACGTATCTGATGCACATATTCTGAGCTCGCTGTAACTTGACTGACAGTTCAGAACTTAGGTCACTTAACAAAACGTCACAATAATCGAAGTGCGGCATTACTAGGGTTTGTACTAGGGTAAGTTTTAGTTGCTGGGGCAAGAAGTTTCTCAAGCGACTCAAAGAGTGAAAGGAGGAACAGATTTTTTTTATCGTTTCTTTAACTTGAAAATTCCAACTTAGATTATTATCAAAAAAGAAACTGCAGAGAGGGCTGCATGATATAGGAATGGGATGGGTGTGGGAGAAAGGAGAGAATAACAGGAGGAATGTATGGCGTAATGTGAAGAGGCGTTTAATTGATATCGAGAGGCAAGAGATTGAGCTCCAATGTTCGGAAAAGTCCTCACTACATCTACAATCAGAGCTCATGCTTAACTGGGGGAGGTGTGACTACATAAACTCTTGTAACAAAGACAGCAGAGCAGATTTAGCGTGGCTAAGATTGGGGACATGGTAGGGTAATGAAATGGTCAAGGAAGAAAGACAGCGCCTTTGTCCCCTTTGCAGAGAAAAGGACCCCTACAGACATATTTTATTACAGTGTGTCGAATTGGAACAAGTACGGAGAAAATATCGATGCTAAGTCAGAATAGGAGTTCGCTTGCATGTCTTGACCTCATGGGGAATAGAGAATACGAACAAAAGACTGGATTGTTCCTCTTGAAGGCGAGAAAGATTAGAACTTCAGCTGTTGAAGTTTGTGATACGAACTGACGAAGGGATAATGGTAGCTACCCAATTATACACTTTTATGTCTGTGTTGGGTTAGGATATATTATATAATGTGTTTTGTTGTGTCATTTTCATTTTAATATTTGTGTTCTTTTAGAGAGTAGTTGGATATAATCATACGTGAGGGGAGTGAAACCTACAAAGTAGGACTTGTTTTAGGTACAAAGCACGTACGGTCAGAAGACCCGTGCACTGGATTTTAGAGAAAATTACGATAATATAACATCTGTATGTATAATATTACTCAATAAATCCATTTATCTATCTAAAAAAAAACAATCACAATTGAAAACTTTATAATCGATATTCACAAGTATACAAAACTAATATTTAGCAATTAATTATCTAACCTTATATTAAGTTCCCTTAATAATTTCTTTAATTTTCAGTTTAAATTTAATCGTACTTACGTTTCCTAAAACGGGGTACTGAGAATTAATGTGTTGTATAGTTTTATTCCATAGCTGAAGCCATGTTTCCTACCAACAGCATAATTGATTAGGAACATCGTCTGCTTTCATAATTCCAAATGATTTTCCTTGTTAACTTCGTCGAACGCATTTTTGATAATTATGATCAGTCTATTTTGCAGTTATTTGATGCCTGTGTTGATCCAATCGCAATACCAACAGGAAAAGTCAACTGATTTTTACCCACTGCGCTCAGTCTTAAGACGATCAAGGACAAGTCCTTCCTCTATGTTATATTTTTCCTAGAATCTAGATTCCTTCATACCTGTGTACATGTATGTCTCTTCATCTTTCACGCCTGCAATTTTTCCATCATCTTGTAGTTTTAGTTAAACTCCTGCGGTTCAAGCTCTAATTTATAAATTATCTCCAAACAGCAGTCATGATTTTTTACTATTCTTATGATGTACTTACTTACTGGCTTCTAAGGAACCCGGAGGTTCATTGCCGCCCTCACATAAGCCCGTCATTGGTCCCTATTCTGAGCAAGATTAATCCATTCTCTACCATCATACCC
>NC_091132.1:2052500-2080000 GCF_040183065.1 Periplaneta americana | reverse complement strand
TCTAATTCAGTAATCAATAATCATTTTCAAAGGAGTGTTAGAAACACATTTGAAAATTGAAAATATTTGCCTATAACAGATAAAAGTTTCTTTTCTTTTTCAAAGCTTGCATTATAAAATAGAAGAAGTGAAAAACGGAATAAAACGATCAGGAACATGTAAAATAGATTAAATTTAAAATTATTTCGGAGTTGATTTCCATTGTTGTGTTTATGTAAAGCTGCGTTGTAGTTACCCAAACTAGAAACCAGGGGTTCTCACTAGTGTATGACTTCGTGTAAGTGCGGAATGTTTGGTTAGGAATATTTCCTTTATTGTCCAGATTTGTATTTCTTCATGAATTAACCTACATTACTGGGGTAACCAACGAATAGGGATTACAAAGAATGGACACTTCGCGTCGGTACCTTTGATGTAGCCGGACCGATTTCAATGACCTTCAAGCCAGCTAGAGCGTGAGATTCTGCTTTCTCCCTAGAGTTGGCGCTGACATCACACCAGCTAGCAGTCGACACAGCGGAAATATAACACATATAATTAATACATCTAGGTACAGTATGTACTCAAATAAAATAAATTGGATCCATAAAATAATAAATCCGTCATTAACTGTAATGTCTAGACTCTAGAGTTCCTTTATAATGAGAGTTGAGACGTTGACCCCAACAACAATTAAAATATGTAATGATTTGATAGCGCTGAAAATGGAAAAACAAAACTCTTATGAGAAGTAAAACCATATACCTATATTATATTATATACAAATATTAAACGAAATTGATACATAATTTTATAATGTAGTGTATTATTTTATAATATCATTTATTATATCTGAAATATAAAAAAATTATTATTACAACTAGTTTGCCACTGAGAAATGGGGAAAAGCTGTTAACTTGAATTTATTTGAAGCAGAGCGTTACTGGATTATGCAATAAGTTAGGCGATGTTTGGATCCTGTGTCTCAACTCTATACTCAATTATTATCTTAGCCTATGCTCGATTACACTAACCTCTAGCGCTTGAAAGTGAAACTAAACGCTGGCGTACAGAGAAACAAAACAAAGGAAAATTCAGCCTTAAAATAAAGACGGACCGCTGCGAGAACTGTTTCATATCACATCACATCACCAAGTCTTCCCGATATTTTAAAAGACAAAAAATGTGAACAATTTGATACATAGGACGCAGATGTTAGTGAAGCCGTGACTTGAATTCTGACTGCATTCTGAAGACTCAACATGTGCAGCTTGGAAAGGATTAGCTATTAACAGGGCTGTGCAACATCGTGCAGGTCGTAGTTCTGCTTAAGGCAGTAATTTGACTATGTAGAGTCAGTCTATTATAACTACATAACCTGTACATTCGGCTTACCTTTAACACTTTGTGTTTGAAATGTCAGATTTGTTTAAATAGTGTTAGGTACCTCAAGAAAGAAGATCATGATTTACAGCTTTCATAACAATGTAGCATCTTATAATTATGGGCAATATAAAATAGCATTTCGTGGTCATTAAAATTCATGAAAGTAACAAACCTCGGTGTAATTACATCTCGGGGATTATTAATTTATTTTATATGCAGAAAATTATAAATTAAGATATTTTCGCGAATTTAACCATGTTAGGGAATTCGCGCGAACATCTGTATACATCGTAGAAATTTCTTAATAACAGGTTGAGTGAAGATCTTCCTTGTGGAACAAAGACGGTAGTGTGTGGAAATAAGTTAAATGCGGTGTCTGTAAATCAATCCGAGCGACGATAGCGGGGCTTCAGATCTGAGAACAAATAAAAAAGTATGCGTGGTGTAAATAGAAATACGATGCAAATATGTGACCTGAGGCACACGAGGGTAGTGAATAAAACCATAAATAATCGACTTACTGCTTTATAATTACGCCACTATTGTTACTGATTAAAAACATTCAGCAAATAACAGTTGATGGAATGTACACACAAGAGCTTCAGTTCAGACTTCATTTACATCTGGTGTAATTAAGAGTACACAGCAACCTCTACGATGCAGATCGCTTCTGTGATATTTTAAAAGTTGAAAAAGAAAAACTTGGAACAGTACTAGCAACCCCATTCTAAGGGATTTGACACTTGCACATATGGGTTTAGCCCCACATTCTAGAATAGAATGAAATTTCATTGTCAATGAAAGTTGTTCTTACTATTATAGGGTATTGTGTTAAAGCTTAACGTAAATCGATTGGCATTTGGTGTAAGAGGAAATTCTCTTCAAAATATGTGACTGGTTCTCAGTCAATAAATTGGTATTAAATTGTAACAAAACTAACATAATTCAATTTAAATCCTGTCCAAATTCAACCTCGCAAATTTCTAGCGCAATAATTAACAATAGATCCCTATTAGAAACAACAACAACCAAATTTCTTGGCTTAAAAATCAATAATGTGTTAAATTGGAGAAATCATATTAAAGAAATTACCCCCAAACTAAATTCAGCATGTTTTGCTATTAGATCTATGCAAAAGATAGTAAATATCAATACCTTAAAAACAAATATACTTTGCATACTTCCACTCGGTAATGAGTTTTGGAATAATATTCTGGGGAAATTCCACAGATAGTAACAGTATATTTCTATTACAAAAAAGGGTAATTAGAATAATAGTAGGTGCCAAATCTAGGGAATCGTGTAGGAATATTTTCAAAAAACTACAAATAATGCCCATAGTTTGTCAGTATAGCATAGTACAGGGACATCATTTTATTTTTACTTGCATTTTTATTGTACCTGCATTTCTGAATGTACTTCACTCTCACCCCTTCTCTAATGTCCTTGCTCCCGTCAGACACACAAACTTACGTCCGCTGTTGCATTCGAAGTCTTCAAGCAGTGAAGTAAACACTGCAGTGTATAGTGTGTTTCATAAATATGGTTGCGTTTTCTATAGAAGAAAGAATATATATTAATAATATCGTACTAAAAAATTATATTCAAGAAACGATAAATTCAATTTCAGAGAATATGCTTCAAAATGTTTTTAATAATATGCGTACTGAATTGAAGCCTGCATTGTAATGAACGGCAACCATTTCCAGCAACTTGTTTAAAAATTCAGATTAGCTTTTTTTTGAATTGAGGTGGCTAGAAGCAAAGGAATGCTAGTGACATTGTAATAACATGAGTTAAGTGCATCCAGTGTAAGCAAAAGTATCTAAAATTTTAGTGGCAAAGGGATATTTTAATCGCATCACACATTAAAATTTAAATAAAAAATTTCACCGATTTTACGAAAGCTTAAATATTTAAACCCTATTTTCTCAAAAGTAACTTAAGTGCACTTACAGCCGTTTACTTATGACCCCCTCAATTTACATGCACTCTCTATATTGTATGATAACATCAATAATTAATATGCTAAATAAAGCAGACATTACATAACGAACATATCCGCCTGAAAAGTTGAGTTTTTGAAAAAAAAATGTTACTACTCTACTGTATTTTGATAAATTCCGTAAAAGTGATGATCAAACTGAAAATCGTAATATCGTATTTCCCTACAACATAAATGGATACACTACTTTTCTCTCCTCCTATACCCAGTAAAATGATTTGTTTACATATTGCACTAGTAACATCAAACTCCTGTAATGGAAGGGGGAAACAGTGTTTCCGAGTATAGCCAGGTTAATGTTAAAAATGTTGGTAAAAATAAAGTGATGTCCCTGTATAATAATCTTCCTCGTATGTAATCGTGAAAACTTTGTAACTAATTCAACAGTTCATAGCATAAATACACGTCAAAAATGACTTTCATACTCCATCGGCAAGTCTATCGTGCTATCAAAAAGGAGTGCGTTATATGGCAGTAAAAATGTTTAATAGCCTCCCTATCGATATAAAAAATGAAACTCAAAACATAAGATTATTTAGGGCCAAAATAAAGAAAGTACCTAATTTCTCACGCCTTCTATTCTGTAGGTGAATTCATGACATTCAATAACACGTCATGAAATTGATACTAAAACTTTGTGTTGTACTAGTAGACTATATTGTAAATCTCGTCTGTATATATTTCATCTAGGCTGTGACTATAAATTAGGACTTTATAATAGTATTAAGATTTTTTTACTTGTTCCATATTCTAGCTGTAAGCAATGTATGAATACCATGAAATGTTAAATACAATACAAAGAAGAATGAATGACAACTACTTCGAAATTCTGAGTTGCAGCTGACGATGAATTCCAGACTAACATGGTCCCATTTTATAGAATGCAATAGAATAGAATTCACTATGGCCCAACACTGCGACCTGTTACGATCTATTGCGCTGTCAATCAAGCTAGGCGACTGACTACTCTGCGTACCCAGGTTTCGAGCACGCAACCCTCTCCGTGCGTATTCACCGGCGACAGGGAAATGCAAAATGGAGAAATGTTGTAGATGCCCAATATTGTGGAAAACGGTAGAATTCCGAGAAAAATTCCTAACTGCGACTTTGTCCGCCGCAAGTGTCGCTGTCAATTTTTCAAAATTCCAGACCCGACCGGGGCTCGAACCCGGGCCGCCTGCATGACACTCAGCCACCGCAGGGGTCCTATTCTGTTTGATACATTACAAATAAATTCACTCATAATTTGTACAAATTTTGAGGATTGTGCTCCACAAAAGTAGGCTTATGGTGTACACTTAGTGGAATTTATTACTCCATACTTAAAATTACAAGTGCACTTACCACAGAAATATTAGTCAGTGTTGAATTCAGACTTTTTCTCCAGGTGGGAGGGAAAAGTGGAACCGACGCGGAAGAAACAATAATTCAGATTTTACTTAACAACAACAAAGACAGTCTGTGAAAAATGGAGCCAATTGAAGAAATAGAGATTATATTTGTTTATATTTGAAACATTCGTTTTATTAAATACCCACTAGGACTACATCATAATACAGGCATAAACTTAAAAATATTGATATTGTTATGTAAACATGGTATATGAACTATCTGTGAGAAAATGTTATCCTTTTTACATAATCTGTATAAATTAGTAGACCTGAAAGTAGTAATTACTCACCGATTAAATTAGACGAATGCATCTTCCAGTCTATCAGTTGAAAAAAACTAATATTGCTAACACAAAAGTATTTTAAACAGTTTTATTAGTATTATATCAACTTGCGATTTATTGAGCTCTGACCTACGTCGGAAAAGCCTAGTTCTCTGGATAATAAACGACAAACAGTTCGCAGTTCTTCCCTGTCGGACTCCACGCGTTGGATTTGTTGCATAAAGTGCTACCGAGGCGGAGAACTGTAATTGTTAAACGACAGAAATATTTTATAACTAGCCGTACCCGTGCGCTCCGCTGCACCCGTTAGAAATAAATATAAAGCAATTACGTTTGATCCAGGGAACATTCGTGTTTGATAGAAGGATAAATTGTTTAATATGTTACTTAATTTATATTGTATTTAAATAATTAAAATGCGCTCATTTTGTTCCAGAGAGCAATCATTTGGTGCAATGACAATTCCTTTAACATGTTTCTTAATTGTTATTACATGCAACCATAGTTTAATGAAGATTGACATATCATTTAGTTTTAATGTGTATACTTTATATTACTTGCTATATGTTTCAGAAGTTACTGTAATAACATTGTAGAATTATGTCCATCTAGAGAAACTACACTTCCCAATGGTGAAATAATAATTATAAAATTAATTAGCTTCCGATATTACTTCATACAAACACAGAAACATTCTCTGTAGGCTATGTTTAATAGCTTTCGATTGTTGTTGTCCAAGGCCCCTTATAGATGAAGTCATTTGTTTTTATTTCAGTACAGCGCCTTAGATGGCGTTGTTACTGTAATTTTAAAACTTATTTATCTCATTAAATATCAGTCCTATCAAAATTTTGTATAGAATAAAACTTATCGGAAATTATTTTTAAAGAAACTTTTGTTATGTAATGATTTTTCATGAAAATCAATAATAGGGAGATATTTCGAGTTATTTAATTCAGGCCCCCTTATAACTCCCCTTTTAAATAAAGTATTTTGAATGCCAAATAGCCTAAAATCTAAGTTACAACGAACTTAATTTAAATTCCAATTTTCAAATAAATCGGTTCAGCCATTATCGCGTGAAAAGGTAATAAACATCCAGACAGACAGACAGACAGGCAGACAAAAATAAAAAAAAAGCGATTTTCGGTTTCAGGATGGTTAATTATACTTGTTAACACCAATTATTTTTGGAAAATCGAAAATTACCAGAAAAATTTTGGCTACAGATTTATTATTAGTATAGATGTGAAGAACAGTAGCATTAAATGGAGATTCTGAGAGTGAAGATATTAAAATAAAAGACTGTCTAGAAAAATGGTCGCCGTGGAAACGCAGACAGTTACGTCAGAATTAGAATTTACACCGTAATCCAGCCATTAATTGCTTATGCTTATATTATGACGACGATTTGAATATATTACTGTTATTTAGGAACTTGCGGCTGTTGCATTCCTGTTGACGCTTAATCCTGATTATGTTGTATTACTGCGGAATCCAGTGAGTAATTTTGTTTTCGCACCGCATGACGTAACTTGATTATTTGTACGAGCTAGACAGTCTGATACTGAATTAATCCAGGCGCTTCCCAGCAAGAGACCCCAGTCTGAATCTCATGCGCGAGCAGATGTTTTCGATCTAATGATTCATAAACTTCAACGGCGCAATTCATTACTTCAAGTTGTAGAATTATTTTCTCACAAGTATAAAAATGTTCCATTACGCATGCTGTTGTCTTCTCACGTCCTGCATTGATAGTTACTTACAGAAATTTAATAGCTCCTGGGAATGGCAGCTTATAAGGTTTGTTGCTAGCAAGAGCATCTGTTGACAGACAGAAATCTCTCTTTGTAGTTGATGTTATAGTTATGTTAACATTGTCTGAATTCACTACTTGAATTTACAATGAGCTCACAGAAAATATAATCCTGTGCGTCTCCCGTAAACGGTGGGAGGAGGTAATATAATACACACGGTTGTTACCATTACAATTACTATCTGAGTATCGCTGGTAAATAAATAAATTGCTGGATTTTTCATATGAATTGTATAGCTTAACGAAAATAAGTTTGTAAATTGAACTAATTTGATTGTATATGTTTGTATAGTTTGGCTGATGAATTGTATATGTTCTTAAAATGATTACTAGTCTGTGTAGCTCTACTGATGAATTGTATATAGACCTACTGTAAATTGAATGGTAATATGTATAGCTGAACTGATGAATTGTTTATGATTATAAATTGAATTAATCTACTTGATATTAATTGCACAAATTTGTATAGCTTAATGAAAGTATGCTACTTTGTATTGTATATATTTGTATAGTTTTGGCCGATGAATTGTATATGCTTTAAATTGAATAGTAATCTATATTGCTCTACTGATAAATTGTTTGTGTTTGTAATTTGAAGTAGTTTGCATGATATGTATTATCAATTTCTGTATATCACAACTGGTTGAATTGTTTATTCCTTAAATTTAATTAACTTGTTTTGTATTATACATATAGCTCAACTGATGAATGATCGTTTGCGTTTGTAAATTTAATAATCTGATTGCTATGTATTATATACTTTTAGTAGAGCCATCGATGTAGTTCAGTCGGCAGATTCGCTGGGCTGCTGATCCGGAGCTGCGTTCGGGCTTGGGTTGGATCCCCCTTTGGTCTTTGGTTTCTTCCGAGGTTTTCCCCAGCCGTGGGACTGAAGCCGGATGGTCTATGGCGAGTCCTTGGCATCAACCCCTTTGATTTGATTACCCCCCTTTGATTTGATTACCTGGTTGGGTTTTTCCGAGGTTTCCCCCACCAAAAGGCAAATGCCGGGTAATATTTTGGCGAATCCTCGGACCTCATCTCACTACATCTCGCCAAAATGTAAAAAAAAAAAAAAAAAATGTAAAAAATTGGACAAAATTGTAAAAATTGTAGAAAATTACTAAATTGTAAAACTATAAAAATTTGTAAAAATTGTAATTGTAATATTGTAAAATGCTGACTCGTTCCACATCTTAAGGCTTCATTGCTCATGTAAGATCTATGGAATAAAATGAATGAATGAATGAATGAATGAATGAAATTTGGTGCTACTGCATACACAAGCTACACAGAGGTAGCAGATTTTAGCAACTTAAAATTAAAAATTTGGCATTTTATAAATCAGATTAAAAAATTCATAGCATCTTAATGTTACAGTCTAGCATGCCGTAGAGTTTTTTGATTTAATTTTTTTAATGGAAAGTTTGAAGACATAGAATTTGTAGAACCAATGTGTTTAACACTGGCATTTTCTAGATTTTCCAATTCAAATTTTAATAGTAGCCTACATTATGCAACGAGTCTATAATGGTAGTAATTAAGACGCGAGTATGTTTATGAAACGAGCGCAAGCGAGTTTCATAATTTTCATACGAGCGTCTTAATTACCATTATAGGCAAGTTTCATACGACTTTTTATGCTCGACCATATCTCTAACTTGAAATTATTCATAAGTATTCATGTTATTTTTATCTGACTGGGGAGCGGAACTGACCTTGTGCAATATCTCGTAAATTGTGAGATGTGCGCAGACGCGAAAGTATTGATTTTTTTCCTAGAAACAAATGTCATTGACCTTGATATAATCTAGAGAGTGAAATAAAGATTAATCTTGAGAAACCTTGAAATTGATTTAGACATTGAAAAACGAGATGACAAATTGAATTTATTTGAATATTATTTACAATTAACGCTAATTATTATAGTAACAGAACATAACCTTCTGCGACAGTATTGGATTTCCAGCCTCCGTGACTTTTCGCTAGTTGTCTTTCGATTGCATATCCGAGAATAATCGATACTTGCACTTTCATATTGCTAAAATGGTGTTTTCTGATTGGTAGAACACCTGAACTTTAATGAATAGGTGTACTTTAATGAAGTCCATTAAAGGGCTGCTACCAGGTTTATAATTACTACATTTCGACATGGTCGAGCATAAAAAATGATAAGTAAAGTGACATAATTATAAAAGTACAATGAAATTTTGAACATCAGAAAACATGCCCAAAGATAGATCGGGGTTAAAATCGCAACATACCTCATTAGTCAATCACAATCACCACTACCACATACAACTTGTTTATGAGTGAATATTGGTGTTAGTAAGATCGAATACGCAGTCAGTATTCCACCACCAGCACCAGTGAGATTAGTTAAAACTCGAGATAACGGTACAGATAAAAAGAAAGATGGTATCACACTGAAAAAGCTATCATGGAGGTTTCACCAAATCATCCGAAAGCAATTAAGAACCTGTATGTCACACAGCCAATTTCTTCTTCTCTTCCTGATCATTTTCAGCATTATTCTTTCTTCTCCTACTCGCTCCAGTACAGAGCTTCATTTCTTATTTTGTCAGTCCATTTCACACGCGCCATTCTTCTCCATATCCACATTTGTGGTTATTTCTCTTCATTTCGTCGTTTCTGTCTCATACAATGCCACACTTCACACAAAGCACTTTACTTGTATCTTTCTTAGTTCTTTTTCCAGAGGTCCGTAGAAGATGCTACATTTTCTATGAAAAGCTTCCTTTGCCATTGCTATCCTCCTTTTGACTTCCTGGCAGCAGCTCATGTTACTGCTTATAGTACACCCCAAGTATTTGAAGCTGTTCACTTGCTCTACTGCTCATTTCGAATTCGCACGTTTACCTTCTTTATTATTCTTCCCATTATCGTGTCTTCGTCCTGTTTGCATTTATCTATATCTCAAACGATTCACAGCTGTCATTTAGCTCCAGCAGCATATCTCTTCTGCTAACAAAGACATACGAGTATCAACAGTAAATCTTATGCACTTTATTCTCCTCCCTCTTACTATTACTCCTCCCATAATCTGAAAACAGATCTCCACTAAGTCGTTTGTTTAGGCTACTTATACTTATGTTTATTTAATTGACAACTTATCTCCAGCTTGTTTGGCTTTAATAACAACTAAAGAAGGAATTTCGGTTTCAACAGATGTCGACGTCATTTCCAACATAACAGAACATTGTTTATTACATTCAGAGACTGGTAACTTAACAACAAAGAAATAATATAATCATGCATAGTCTCCCTCAACGAATAAATTTTATTCTACAACAACAAATTCCCCAATTTGGGACATCTGGCCGAAATCTACGGCTGACTACTAGGATCCAGAATACAAAGCAGAGGTTAAATGAAAAATACAATATGATTGCGGAGAGAATACGGAACAGTGATAAATTTAAAAATAAAGTACAACTTGATTTCGGAGAAACATGAGATGAAAATACATTGAAGAGTAATGAAATGAAGTGAAAAAAAAATTACATAGTATTATACAAGTGATTGTGTAAAATGGATAATGAGTCTCTCAATACCATTAGACAAATTTTGTTAATGTGCTCATTAGAAAATTTAAGAGAAAGGAGAATGGTTTTGGTTAACTTAAATGAAGTTCCCCCAGCGCCAAAAAGAAGTCCTTTCACTTCCCATGTATTAATATTCATTTTGTATCTCTCATTCTTTTTTTTTTTTTGGTGTACACAGTCCCTAGATACCAAAATAAAACACGCTATAAACAATATATAGAAACACAAAACGAATTTCTAACTTAAAACTCTTATTAAAAGGTTTTAATTTCTTTAATTACGGACTAGTGTGCCAGAAAGTAATGTATGAACCTTCGGTGAAATTTCGGACCACGAAGTCCTCGGTAGCAACCATGTAGCCCTCGCTATAACATCTTCATTTCGCCCTTGATAAATAAATTACCGTATTTTTTATACTGTCCACATACTTCATGAAGTTACTGGCTTCTCAGCCATGCAGAGTCCACACCTGTGGAGTAACGGTCAGTACGTCTGTCCGCGAAACCAGGTGGCCCGGGTTCGAATCCCGGCTGGGGCAAGTTACCTGGTTGAGGTTTTTCCGGGGTTTTCCCTCAACCCAACACGAGCAAATGCTGGGTAACTTTCGGTGCTGGACCGCGAACTCATTTCACCGGCACTATCACCTTCATTTCATTCAGACGCTAAATAACCTAGATGTTGATACAGCGTCGCAAAATAACCCAATAAAATAAATAAAGAAAAGCCATGCAGAACCTCGAAATGTTTGCAGATTTCGTCACTATACTACAGGGACATCATTTTATTTTTACTTCAATTTTTATTGTACCTGAGTTTTTTAATGTACTTCACTCCCACCCCTTCCACTAATGAAGTTCCAACTCCACCCAGAGCCAAGACAGCAGATAGTAAGCACTACTGAGCTAGTGAGTATAGTACGTTCCAGAAATATGTTCGCGTTTTCCAGTGACGAAAGAGCTTTCAATATTGAATCATATTTTCGCACAGGTACTGTTGTCCGTTTGCCTACGTCGCATCCCGATTTCCCCCACCTGCTTCTGCTCGCCCCTCTGTAAAAGCTGGGCTGTCTTAGCTCTTTTCTGAAAACATTAATTTCTGTTAGGAATTGGATGTTTACGTAATATTATACAGCTGGGCCTCGTTAAGTAATTAACTGTCACGTGATTTCCTCCCTTTCTACAATCATGCGGCATAACCACTTGGACGGACAGTAGATAGCATGTCTGAGTAATTTTATATTTTCGGGTCGGGCAGAAGTGAAGATTGAATGTACAATACTTAGAGTAGGTACAGAATTATTTCAACATGAGTTACTAGTACGAAGGACGAAACTGGCAATTGGAATTAGATGCAATAGTCTATAGTGCGATAATATGCACAAAAGAACTGAAGCCTGTATCGAAATGAACGGCCACCATTTTCAAAATTGTGTTTAAATATCCATATTACGATTATTTTTCAATTCAACTTCTTTCTCTATATTGCACGCTAATGTGCTGTAGACAGTATAATATACACTGCATAATGAATACGTTCGCATGGATAACTCACTTCGTGAGTAAAAACACTTATTCTTAATACAGTACTGTACTTTGATTAAAGAAAAACCTAATGAAAATTATCAAACTCAAAATCGCGATATTTCCTAGTTTACGTAAATGGATGAACTACTTTTCTTCCTTCCTATACCTAATAGAGTGATTTGTGTTTTACGCCAGTATCATCGAACTCCAGTCTTGGAGGGGGGAGCAAGCGGTGTTTCCGGTTCTCTAAAGGTATAGACAGGTTAATATTAAAAATGTTAGTAAAAATAAAATGATGTCCCTGTACAAGCTTGTAAGAGAAAACGTTGTGCTAATGTTTGTATTTAGTGATCATTCCTGATTTGAAAACGAGTCTAGTGTGATTGTCTGGAATGTCAGGGATTAGATTATTATTATTATTATTATTATTATTATTATTATTATTATTATTATTATTATTATTATTATGTTTGTTGCTGAATCGACTAGTGAGGACACGTAAAAAATTAATAAATATAATTGATTTGGCGATGTTCATGTAATTAAATTGTCTCTCTGCCTCTATAATGAAGAGCAATGTCTGTGCTTATAAGTCCAAGTCACTCCCTAACAAATAAATTCCGTATTATTTATACAGTACTCGTTTATTATGAAATTAATTAACTTGCAGTACATAATAATAGTTATTATGAAGGCCGTTAAGTGGATAGCGAAATGACATGCATTAAGAGACGTAAAACTCTCATTTACGTCTGGAAACGTTTCATTTCTTGATCTAATTCAATTATTAGCGATAAATTTACAGCAGGATGCTTCATTTCAAGACGACGTCGTGAAGGGCAATAACCGGCCTCTGGATTCGATCCACGTACCTTCTGAACAAGAGGCGTACATGCTAGCTGTGATTTACCGCGCCAGAAAGAAGTCACTGCGATAGGAAGCAGCGGTTGATGTGGGGAATGCCAATGTCGTAATATAAACGTTCGCTGGACTCGGCGAGCTCCGTGTGGGTTTGGGTACAAGTTGATGTTGACGTTGCTGGTGCTCTACATCCCATAAAGTAGACCATCACACACCAAGACGACACAAATCCTTATTATTGCAGTCGTAAACATCTTCCGACGTCATCATAAAGCCACAAGTAGGATTTGTAAACCTCGTCGTGTCTATCTGATAGTCCTATTTCACTTATTCGTAACCTTTTGAGGCTCTCCAGCCAGGCATGTTTACTTATTTTTATTTCCTATCATGCGAAGTATAATCCAAGAGAATTGTGTCGCTGAAAAAATCAGTTTTGAGGTTTGTAAATAAATAGGAGTTTATAGCTCCCTTGACATAGCCACACGGGTTACTTTTGTTATTCACTCTATCTGTACACAGAGGTTTTTCTAAACTGCTTGACAGATTTTGTACATATTCATAGTCTACGAATCCAATTATGTAGGTTTGTACATAACATAGAATAATTTTCACTAAACAATTAATGTATTTTTGTGCGAGATCGTGCGTATTTGCTTGTTTTCTGCACAGAACCAATACGCGGTAAGTGTGAAATACCACATTCAGTATTCCCAACGTAACACACATAACAATTTCCCTCTTCTTACCGCTTAAGCGCGACATTCATTTTACTGCTTTAGACTTTTAAACATATTATTTTTAGAGACGTTTAACATAGTAATAATTATAAATTGGAAACTTACCACTGCAATTTCACCTAAATTGCAATGTTAATTATTGTTTTTAAATATTTGCAAAAATTAAGTAAAGTCTACTACTCCACGAAACTTATTGCATTCCTGATACAAGTAACATTAAGGAAGCCGTGAAAAAATCAACGATATTCCAGAGGCCGATGTTATTACTGCAATATGTTATATAAATAATATTGTTAAAATATTAAAATGAAAAATAAATCATTACATAACATTACCGTTTGTTTTAAGTTCGCATTTATAGACTGGGGGAAAAAAAGACAGCCGTATATCACGGCCTGCTGGAGTATAGTAAACACAGAAAATGTTTTACAGCAACAATGTTGAAGAAAGATATTTTGGTGTTCCAAAGTTGGCGTCATTAAACAGAAACCAACATGGAGATTTCATTGCAACTAATTAGAAATTCGTCTTTCAGGTATGTAATAAACGATCTTCGCACAAAATAATGTACGATACACGAGCGGTATGTTTGTTTTCATGTTCTCGGAAATTAAAAAAAGCTCAACTACGTTTCGCTTTTTCAATCTTTTCCTCGAACATGAAAACGTCAACATACCGCTCTTGTAACGTATATTACTATTGTTACGAAAGACGATTTAAAATTATTTACTCATATTGGCTCTAACGTTTTATTTCTTCAAAAGAAACGAAGTAAGTCACATGTTCTATAAATGACCGTTTAAAAATAATACAGAATTACGATTCCAGCCAACAAATTCGTCAGAAGCAGTAACCATGTAAACTTAACCTAGCTCTACTTTAACACAAGGGCAGCAAAGATGCCTTATTAATAAAAAAAAAGTTAACTTTCTTGGCTCTCGTGGGTTACTTCAAATGATTACAGCAGAACTTGGTTATAACGACATCCAAGGAACCTTGAAAATTATTTTGTTATAAACGAGTGTCGTAGTAACCGAGATTCATATTATCAGTCTAGTAGGTGGAAAATGAAAAATAATAAACATAATTAAGTTAGGCTTATTTTAGATTTATGTATTCACTTTTAAGCTTACCGTGAACACAATAAAATACACGTACAATTATAAATACACAATTCTGTATTAAAACAGTTTGTTCATTACTCACCAAACTTATTTACTGAGGAGTGAAGTAATCAGTCATTTTACTCCGTTGTCTCCTACTTGCCCAATATACACTTTCTAAATTAAATTCTGTGTTCATTATTTCACTTGCAAATTCACTGCTCCCTATCCTAGCTTCATACTCCCTCCTCTAGCTTCATAGAAATGTTCACGATTCTAATGGCTTCTAAAGTGTCACTCACTTCGTTTCGTAGTGGCCATACTGCGTTAAAATTCGTGCACTTGGTGAAAACTTGCTGTCGAAACTGACCGCATGCAGGTAGGCTACCATTAATACCGCATGAATTCGGGCACGTTACAATGGAATGGTGAATTTGCCTGCATTCCAGAGGTCTATGATAGAAGGGAACAGTAAAAGATTTGCCAGATTTCAGCAAAATACTTTGGTTCTTAGCAAATTGTATTCCAAACTGAGGTTGAATATGACGTTATATGCGAGGTAGACGCATATACGTTTGTCGTATTAAGCAAGGTAGAAAAGCATATGTCTTATGGGGAATTAGTTGGACCACAGAATATCTGACGTTATAGGCGAGGTGTCGCACAAAACAAGGTCGCTATAACCAAGTTCTACTGTATTTCTTCAAAGGAGCCAACATTTTGAACTTAAAGAATATAATGTACATGAATTCCTTTGTGAAGTTAATTTTATTATTATTCACCACAAGTTGAGACAACTCATTGGTGCCATATTGATGTGTGACTATCAGTTTCATTTTTGTCTCGAGACTAGGGCCTCATGGAATGAGGAAACGATTACGAAGTGGTTAACGGGGAGTCTCCCCTTAGCTAAATTTAAATGCGGGGCGTATGAAGACATGAAAAGGAATGTCAAATTTTATTTCAATTCCAAACATCTTTTCAATTCGAACCATGCTCACAATAACAGCATAAACGTTTCGCACAATTAGGCTATAGGGTTTCGATGAATTCTCTCTAACGTTTTTCATCCTAGAACTAATTTTAAGTCAGTAGAACTGAATCTGATTTTCTTTGTAAAAGTGACATTTTTTTTTTTCCTCTGTTGAAGTTAGTATTTTTACTCCAACCTCAGGAAATTCCGGTATATATTTATATAAAAGATGGAGCCGCCAGTAGCAATAGACTGCGATGCAGCTATTATTGTAAAATGGAGACAATGCTGACTCCGACGAGACTTTATGGGCTTTGTTAAGTAAATTATTACATTTGAAGGCCATTTTTAGTGAGAGTCAGTTCTCAGCGAAAATGAAGTTAGAACCGTATGGCGATATAAGGGCAGACGGAATGTTGCAGCGATGTGTCGGAAGCGACTGTACGTGTCTTGTTTATACTGCAGCCGTGTAGTGGATGCCGTACAGGGTGTACGTTCAGTGACTCAACTGACAACTGGGCTGGCGAAGCTGTCAGTGTCTACAGAATATAGACAACTTTTAATTTTCCAACGACGTGCTAAGGTGAAATTTCCACGATATTTGAAAACTGAGTACATTTCAACCTCAGGGTCGCGTCGCTCCAGGGGATGGAACCAATGAGTAGTTTCGAAACGTCGGATTTCTCAAGACAGGTGCAAAACCCAAAGTCATTTTCACAATCAGCTCACAGACAGCTCAGTGTATGAAGGAAGGTTGATAGATCAAGAAATTAAATGCAGGGACCACTTTCTTTACTCATTTCCTTCTGTGGCTTTTTCTGTCTCCAAGTACTATGATTCTGAAAATAATACACATTTATATATTTCCGAAGAAATACACTTTCTTAACAGTTATGATACTGGAAAAAAAAAATCCGGAACATAGCTTGCTGCGCTGCAAGTTTTTAAACGTGGACTACTAATACAGGGACATCATTTTATTTTTACTAACATTTCTAATATTAACCTGGCTATACCTTTGGATCAACGATTAAGAACCGGAAACACCGTTTGCTACCCCCTTCTACGACTGGAGTTCGATGGTACTGGCGTAATATACAAACAAATCACTTTACTAGGTATAGGAGGGAAGAAAAGTAGTTCATCCATTTACGTAAACTAGGAAAATGTCGCGATTTTGAGTTTGATAATTTTCATTAGGTTTTTCTTTAATCAAAGTACAGTACAGTATTAACAATGAGTGTTTTTACTCACGAACTGAGCTGTCCATGTGGACGTATTCATTATGCAGTGTATATTATGCTGTCTACAGCACATTAGCGTACACAATAGAGAATAAAGTTAAATTTAAATATAATCATAATATGGATATTTTAACATATTTTTGAAAATGGTGGCCATTCATTTCGATACAGGCTTCAGTTCTAATGTGCATATTATCGCACTATAGACTATTGTACCTAATTCCAATTACCAGGTTTGTACTTCGTATCAGTAACTCATGTTGAAATAATTCTGTACCTACTCTATAAAAGAGACCTTACTTACTTTAAATTCAATCTTCACTTCTGCCCGATCCGAAAAAAATAAAATTACTCAGACATGCTATCTACTGTCCGTCCAAGTGGTTACGTCGCAGCGTCGTAGAAAGGGAGGAAATCACGTGACAGTTAATTACTTAAGGAGGCCCTTTTATTTAAGTTATATTAAACAATTGTATGGGTATAATATTACGTAGACGTCCAGTTCCTAACAGAAATTAATGTTCTCAGAAAAGAGCTAAGACTGCCCAGCCACTAGCATTTACAGAGAGGCGAATAGAAGCGGGTGGGGGAAATCGGAATGCGATGTAGGCAAATGGAAAATGATGCAATATTGAAAGCTCTTTCGTCACTGGAAAACGCGAACATATTTTTGGAACGTACCGTTTACTATGAGCGTAAGGCTACTATGACTGTATATGCGGACTTGGACCTATGTGGAGGACGGTTGAACTTTATTAGTAGAAGGGGTGGGAGTGAAGTACATTAAAAAACTCAGGTACAATAAAAATTGAAGTAAAAATAAAATGTCCCTGTATATGATACTAAGAGTAATGCACAAGATGGTGTTCCCTATTTAATTTCCCTGTTGCTAACAACAAAAAAGCCAACAAAAAAGTACTAAAATTTGAATCACAGAAACATATGAATATCACTTCACATCAAAGTCACTCATATTTCCGGTAGCTCTATTTCCACATATACTGAAGCGAAGTTCCACTCTCACACGCGGCCTCCAACCGGCCCTGTACTTTGGTTTTCTTTCAGCTTCGGACATGGATTTTTCTGAATCCCTGTACCTCGGTCCCTCTTCTTAGTACATATCGCCGGTCACCAAGTATTTACACTTATGTTTATATTTATTTAAAATTTAAAACTATTTTCATATCATTTACAAATTTGAGTTAACAACGTACTTACCATTTTCTACCTCACAATTGGTGCTCGAAATGAAGATTGTAGATGATGCGCCATCTTGGTTGCTCGTTCAACGTTCCTCCATGGTTTCTAATTTAATTTTATTGTATTATATTTATTTACATTCCATGGTATTCGCACATCGCTTCACAGCTAGAATATAGAACATATCAAACGAAAAAAAATTAATAGTACTTATAAAGTCTTAATTATAGTCACAGTCTAGTTGAAATATGTACAGAAGAGTTTTATAATATAACACAAAGTTTTAGT
The DNA here is from genome assembly GCF_040183065.1 of Periplaneta americana. Classification (NCBI taxonomy): domain Eukaryota; kingdom Metazoa; phylum Arthropoda; class Insecta; order Blattodea; family Blattidae; genus Periplaneta; species Periplaneta americana. The sequence goes on along the minus strand of NC_091132.1, from coordinate 2,061,644 downwards.
ATGAATACTTAATACAAAACAGAAATATTCATGAAGTGTTGTGGAATGTTGTGTTTGTAATTTGCGAGGTTGAATTTGAGCTGGATTTAAATTGAATTATGTTAGTTTTGTTACAAATTCATACTAATTTATTGCCTAAGAATCTATCACATATTTTGAGAAGTATTGCCTCTGTTGAAGATTGTAATGTGTTGGAGTATTGGCTGTAATTACTATACTTGTGTCATCTGCAAGTAATATGGGATGACCTACATCTATTATTGGGGGGGGGGCCTTCATTATTTATTTTTTTCTTGTTTTATTTAACGACGCTCGCAACTGCAGAGGTTATATTAGCGTTGCCGGATGTGCCGGGATTTTGTCCCGCAGGAGTTGTTTTACATGCCAGTAAATCTACTGAAATGAGCCTGTCGCATTTAAGCACACTTACATGCCATCGACCTGGCCCGGAATCGAACACGCAACCTTAGGCATAGAACGCCAGCGCTATACCAACTCGCCAACCAGATCGACATGATTATTTATAAACACTAGAAAAAGTAGGGGACCTAATATTGATCTTTGAGGAATTCCATTATTAATAGTTCTCCATGTCTATGTATATTTCATAGTTGTATTGATTTCGACTTTCTCTTTCCTATCTATGAGATATGAGTGAAACCATTCCATAATAATCTAATTTGTCTAGCAGTATTTTATGATATATACAGTCAAATGCTTTGGATAAATCACAGAAAATCCCTTCAACTTGTAATTTTTTATTAACTGCCTCCAGAATTTTGTCAGTTAAACTAAATGTAGCATTTTCCGTGCATTTTTTTTTCCTAAATACAAACTGTTCTGGTGCTAAAATGTTCAAGATGGTTTTATCTATAATATTTTATACATCACATTTTCAAATACTTTGGAGCAAACTGGTAGAAGTGATATGGGTCTGTAATTTCCTGGAGATGTTTTCTCTCCTCTCTTGAAGATAGGAATAACCACTGAATATTTTAATCTCTGGGGGAATATACCATTGAACATTGAATAGTTATATAAATAACTTAGTGCCCAGCTATAATATGTCACCTGGCTTTTAATAGTTTCCTTGTTATTTCATCACACCCTGAGGAATTTGTTGACTTTAGATTTTTAATAATTGCAATTATTTCTTGTTTGTTTGTTGGAAATATTTGAATATTTGGGAATTTTGTCGGAAAATATTGTGTTAAAGTGTTTAAACTGCTACTAACATTATCTTGGGAGATGTTGAGGTTATCAGTTGTAAGAAAAACATTGTTAAATATATTTGCCATTTCATTTGGATCTGACGTTTTTGTATTAATAGTATAAGGGTATAGTTTGTTACTTTATTTTTTGATCGTCCACTTTCCTTTTTAATTATGTTCCAAGTTGTTTTGATTTTATTATCAGAGTTTTGTATTTTTGTATTATTGTGTAATTTTTTAGCTCCTTGGGTCACTTTGTGTAATATTTTTTGATAATTTCTGTTGTGTTGTTTTAAGTTTGTATCATTATTATTTCCGCTCTGTGTATATATAATGATCAATTGTGAGGTACACGATTTCTCACGCTCTGATCTTAGACATTTAATTTCTTTGGTTTCTATTTGCTTTCGTCACACCGAATGTTCAAGCAGATGAAATTACCAACACTAATCATAATAAGACAATATTTAACAATTTTTAAGGACTGTTTTTGCTGGTCCGGCAACTTTGAGTTGTTGTGGATATTTTTATTATAGTAACTGCTCATGGTTTATGACCTTACGGTTTGCTGAATTGGATTCAAATGCGTAACTGGAATTTTAGCTGCTTTAAAGTTGAATTTCGTACATTTTCCTTCTTTCCCTAATCTTGATGTCCTTGCATTTTAACAATTTTGGCAATTATATGTAAATGGTGCATTTTTTGTTACCAAGGAGACTGACTTTATGTTGCTTCTAGAAATGGAATTGCAAACTTTTGATTGTTCATTTCATGTTTACTGTATAGGAGTATAAAATAAATTCCACACGACATACACATTACCTCACAGATGTGGATGGCCATTGGGCTACATTTAATGAGGCCATAAAAGATCGCAACCATTTTAATGCACGTTATATTCCCCAATTTTCTTATCTTTATAGCGAGACTTAATTATGAATCTCTGTTGAAATGCATGTTGCAATTAGTTCTCTTAAATTTGTAAGATTTCCCACCGTCAACCTTCGTACAACCCCTGTGTTCTACAAGGCTTCTTCTTTAAGTAAGCAAATGTTTTTTTTTTCTCGTCGTACGCGGCATTTTCTGACAGTTCCTCATTGCTTATAATGGAATGGAACTTTCATATTACACTTCCCTATCCCACGACCTTCGCTAATTGTAGAAAAAGAGCTTATTTAGACATATAGTTTTAATATCCTGAGTTATTTTCGTCAACAGGATCCATAAATAGCGGCACACAACCATACGACATTGCGACAATTTGTTTCTGCAATGGTGCATATTTATTTATTTATTTACATAATTACCTTTAGCTATTTTCACATTCATATTATAGTAGGCCTACATTATGCAACGAGCCTATAATGATAGTAATTAAGACGCGAGTATGTTTATGAAACGAGCGCAAGCGAGTTTCATAATTTTCATACGAGCGTATTAATTACCATTATAGTCTAGTTTCATACGACTTTTTATGCTCGAACATATTTCTAACTTGAAATTATTCATAAGTATTCATGTTATTCTTATCTGACTGAGGAGCGGAACTGACCTTGTGCAATACGTCGTAAATTGTGAGATGTGCGCAGACGCGAAAGTATTGATTTTTTTCCGAGAAACAAATGTCATTGACCGTGATATAATCTAGAGAGTAAAATAAAGATTAATCTTGATATAACCTTGAAATTGAATTAGACATTTTGATAACCGAGACGACTAATTGAATTTATTTGAATATTATTTACAATTAACGCTAATTATTATAGTAACAGAACTGACTTTATTTCAAATATATATGATTTATTGTGCAATTGGTGAAATGAATTTGCGGGAATGTGCTTTGTGAAAGGCTGAAAGATGACGGTGAATTGATGTCAATTCGTTATCACTAGTATCCGCCATTTTTACTTTGTCTAATCTCCCGCTAGTTGTCTTTCGATTGCATATCCGAGAATAATCGATACTTGCGCTTTCATATTCCTACAATGGAATTTTCTGATTCGTGGAACACCTGAACTTTAATGAATAGGTGTACTTTAATGAGGTCCATTAAAGGGCTGCTACCAGTGTATAATTACTACATTTCGGCATGGTCGAGCATAAAAATATCTATACAACAAAATAGACGACGAAAGTGAGAGAATCATGGCCTCTGCACTACCAGAATTGAACATGGCCAAACTAGTTTAAGTGAAGGACTGGCGATACATTCTCGACAGTCAATTATTTGTCCACCACAAACTCCGATTTCCGCACACTGGTATTCGTGTTTATGGTACAAACATGGACCCTGTGTTCTAGTCTGCGGTTGATTTGTTTGAAATTCGTTTGGAAAAAACAAGTTCTGACTGTATTTTAGTTTTCTGATCCGAATACTCACTCTTGCTCTACGAATCTAAGACGACTATGAAGAAGTATTAATGACAGCTGTTACCTGAGTTGGATCTTTACGACACCAGCGGCTGTTGTTACTGAAATCTGGCTCCTAGCGAGTCCAAAGGAGATACAAATGAAGTTTCAAGGACCCTGCACAGTTAACTGAATGCTACGTGCAAGAATTCTCTGATTGATCATATAACTTCAATGTAGTCCTACCTATTAACTTTACTATGTCCATAAAAACTTCAAGGAACGAGAAAAGCAAAAGTTGGAAGTTTCTTTCTTAATTGATGCAGAATTTTCATTTTCGTATATATTTTCAATACTGATCTATTGTTGCAACAACTTAAAATCGAGATACTTTTTTGAAAACAAAGATGTAGCAAATTAAAAAAAAAATCCGTAACACTGTACAGTAAGTCACCAAAATGGATATGCCTCAGCCATTTTTAAGATAAATTAAAACTGTTTATGACATTTCACTCCTAAAATCACATTCTTTAAAATGTTTTAGCATAGTTTTGATATTGGCTTTTAAGATAACCAATTACATTTTGAAAATTAATTTTAGAGATACTTTTATAGAAACATGGAGACACGTTCTTCTCCAAGCACAATAAAATAATAAACTTTTATTGCATAGAAAAGTTTCATAATAGCGTAAAGAATGTGTACAAAACATCATGCTTTATCATGAATAGTTCCGAAGATATAATAATTTTTTTTTATATGAAATAAAGCAAAAAAATCAAATCTTCGGAAAATTGCAATGAAATTTCAGAGTAATTTAAAAACCTTGTGCACCAGAGCTTTAAATACTGATAAAGTCATGAGTGAACATTAATTTGATGTAGCTTAATGTAAGATAGAAATAACATTCACTAGGTTTTCCCCGTATATAACAATTCCCTGTACGTAACAAATTAGCGCTTTTATTATATTTATTTATTTATTTATTTATGTATTTATTTATTTATTTATATATTTATTTATTTATGTATTTATTTATTTATGTATTTATTTATTTATTTATGTATTTATTTATTTATGTATTTATTTATTTATGTATTTATTTATTTATTTATGTATTTATTTATTTATGTATGTATTTATTTATTTATTTATGTATTTATTTATTTATGTATTTATTTATTTATTTATGTATGTATTTATTTATTTATTTATGTATTTATTTATTTATGTATTTATTTATTTATTTATTTATGTATTTATTTATGTATTTATTTATTTATGTATTTATTTATTTATGTATGTATGTATTTATTTATGTATTTATTTATTTATTTATGTATTTATTTATTTATGTATGTATTTGTTTATTTATTTATGTATGTATTTATTTATTTATGTATTTATTTATTTATGTATTTATTTATTTATTTATGTATTTATTTATGTATTTATTTATTTATGTATGTATTTATTTAATTATGTATTTATTTATTTATGTATTTATTTATTTATTTATGTATTTATTTATTTATGTATTTATGTATTTATTTATTTATTTATTATATTTATTTATTTATTTATTTATGTATTTATTTATTTATGTATTTATTTATTTATTTATTTATTTATTATATTTATTTATTTATTTATTATATTTATTTATTTATTTATTATATTTATTTATTTATGTATTTATTTATGTATTTATGTATTTATTTATTTATGTATTTATTTATGTATTTATTATATTTATTTATTTATTTATGTATTTATTTATTTATTTATTTATTATATTTATTTATTTATTTATTTATTTATTATATTTATTTATTTATTTATTTATTTATTTATTTATTATATTTATTTATTTATTTATTATATTTATTTATTTATGTATTTATTTATTTATTTATTTATTTATTTATGTATTTATTTATTTATTTATGTATTTATTTATTTATGTATTTATTTATTTATTTATTATATTTATTTATTTATTTATTTATGTATTTATTTATTTATTTCATCAATCTTTGTTCACGTCATGGCGGATTAGATGTGTCCCAGTTCTTAATCCGCCATCACTCTCTACACAAACATTACAAGAACTAATACATATTGAACCTATAAGTGTCCTTTGTTTACAATAATAATAATAATAATAATAATAATAATAATAATAATAATAATACACAATAATAAATATAGCTCTTGTATTTAAAACTCCTACCTTAGCTTTTTCATTTTATACTCAATCTCTTAAGAATTATTCTGTTAACTTCATTGACTACTCTTCGTAGTTTCTTATCGTGTGACTACTCAACATTTATAATTCCATCTCCGTTAGAGCTTTGACTTTCTCTTCCCATCTAATTTTAACTCTAAAAAGAAATTTTCCTAATTTATGCAGATTGCTGGCGTTTAGGTGACCTTTCATTTTTTATAAGCTACTATAGCGTTTATTTGTAGAAGTTTTTTATCCACCCAACTGTGTCTCAAATAATTCGTTGCCTGACACTTTAACGTAATATGCATTGCGTCTTCCGCTAGTCCACACAAAGGACATTTATCCTTCTCTACGTTCCCTCTCCTATTCTTGAGTCTCCAGATACCTAATCTCCACCATGCCATTCCCGTTCTCTCTTCCCTTGAATTTAGTCTAACATATTCTTCCTGTTCCCAAAACTGCTTAACCTCCCTATAGTATTTTAGTGATCCTAGGTCTTTAATATTACTAAAAATATCTTGTCTCGAAATTTCGTTTGCCCTCTCTTTTACTATTCTTCCAATAGTTTTACTTTTATTCTATTCTGTTTTAGATTGACGGATTCAAATTAATTAAAGATAACACATTTTAAGGGGGTATAAACCATTAACATTTTCTTACTAAGAGAAATGAAATAGAGATCATAGTGGCCCTAGTGGAAGGGCTCCAGTGAAGATTTACCATCCGTTTGTGACACTTGCCAACCTTCACTTCATCACGCCTTCTCCACCAGCTGGGCATGTAGTGCACAAACGTCGCAGTCACCCTGTGCACAGCCCGTATTGCTATTTAGTGCATGCACTGCTATACACTCTGAATAGAAATACTTTACACCGAGATGTCGTCGATCTAACGCAGAAAGAATCAAGAGCCTTGTGATGGCGTTATCAATTATTCAGGCCTTCGCGGTCCGTTTAAGGAAGCTGCAACGTGAAACTTGAGCAAGTAGAACACTGGTTCATTTCCAGCACGGATCTTCTTGGAAGTGCTTCGTGACATCTGCAACGATTTGTAATTGATATGGCTTTAACAGCCTTACTGCATGCTGATAAGGAGAATGAAAATGTTATTTAAAGTACTGCAGGCATCTCACTTTACCCCATAAATTAGATAGCATATTGCCCTATCTAATGCATAGGGTAAAGTTGATAATTTAGACTACGACTTTGCTTACGAAAGGAACTGCATTCCAATTCGTGTGCGAGTGCATTCAGAGAACAATAAAATTATAGGCCTAAGCAGATATCGAACATAGGACCCAGACTTCATAGCAGGTAACATGATAAACAGTTGAATTGATGTCGGTCACATTCCTGCTTATGCCATAAGTATTATTCCAAAGTTACAGCTACATAATAGATTAAATAATTTACTGGGTCTACGCTTGCAAAGGAAAAGATAAATTTTTGCTTTCTGTATTGTACAAATATAGTGGATGTCATGGAAACGCATGTCATAACATTTCAATTCACGTGTGACTTTGCCGTTTGCAGCTTATTTTCTTGACCCTACATGAAATTATTTCATATGCACACAAATAAACGAATGAAACTTCCGTTCCTTCCGTGGATTAAACACAGAAGACGTTCTCTACAATTCCAGGTTTAAAACATTTGAATTCATTTTTAAATTGTTCTGTAAAGTAGATAGTTTATTTTTTGATAAATTTATGTAAAATGCTGATCTATGTTATGTATACTCCAATAATTTCTAATACTACGGTATATCTTTGTTTATTAAAATACTAGCCGTACCCGTGCGCTCCGCTGCACCTGTTAGAAATAAATATAAAGTAATTACATAATTAAAATAGGACGTTTGATCCAGGGAACATTCGTGTTTGATAGAAGGATAAATCGTTTAATATGTTACTTAATTTAAATTGTATTTAAATAATTAAAATGCGGTCATTTTGGTCTAGACAGCAATCATTTGGAGCAATGACAATTCCTTTGACATGTTTCTTAATTATTATTACATGCAACCATAGTTTAATGAAGATTGACATATCATTTAGTTTTAATGTGTATACTTTATATTACTTGTTATATGTTTCAGAAGTTACTGTAATAACATTGTAGAAAATTATGTCCCTCCTTAGAAAATACAGTTTTCAATGGTGAAATAATAATTAAACAATTAATTAGCTTCCGATATTACTACATACAAACACAGAAACATTCTCTGTAGGCTGTGTTTAATAGCTTTCGATTGTTGTTGTCCAAGCCCTTTATAGACGAAGTCATTTGTTTTTATTTCAGTACAGCGCCTTAGATGGCGTTGTTATTGTAATTTTAAAACCCATTTATCTCATTAAATATCAGTCCTATTAAACTTTTGTGTAGAATAACACTTATCGAAAATTATTTTTAAAGAAACTTTTGTTATGTAACATTTTTCACAAAAATCAATAATAAGGGAGATATTTCGATTTATTTAATTGAAGCCCCCTTATAACCCCTCTTTTAAATGAAGTATTTTAAATGCCATATAGCCTAAAATCTAAGTTACAATTAACTTAATTTATATTCCAATTTTCATATAAATCGGTTCAGCCATTATCGCGTGAAAAGGTAACAAACATCCAGACAGACAGACAGACATACAAACAAAAATTTAAAAAAAAGCTATTTTCGATTTCAGGATGGTTAATTATACATGTTAACACTAATTATTTTTGGAAAATCGAAAATTCCAGAAAAATTTTGGCTACAAATTTATTATTAGTATAGATACAATTAAAAGTGACGCAAATATTAACATGTGATGAACTTTCCCTAGATTGAACAAGAATCTACCATCTAAATTATAATAAATAAAACCATTTATATTACTATAATGAAACTTACATGCAAGAATATTTATAAGAAGGGAATGAGGTGTACAAAATATGAAGTATCTATTTTCAAAATGGTGGAAAATAGAAATTTCAAATTTCATCCTTCCGTTAAAGTATTAAGTTATAAGTGATCTGGCAATAAAACTCGCAAGGTATTGGCAAGTCTTGAAAAATCTTTTGAAGCGTTGAGTTTGGCAAAAATTTGATCGTGTAGAAATAAACGAGTATAAAAAACAGACGCGAGTTGATTTCGATTAATGATGTTCACAACATGAAAGCTGTCGAATACTGAAGATGGAAAACCGATTTCGTCTTAATGCTTATTTCCTACCAGAAGGGCCGTTATGTTTAAAATAGACATTACTTGAATTCTTAGTGAGTGTCCCTCATGAATATTGAAGACGATCCCGGCACTCTCGGGAAGTGCATCCGCTACTATCTCGAAATCGAATTGTTGCAGCGATGTAGTATCTATC